>NC_092240.1:5220000-5505000 GCF_036320965.1 Panulirus ornatus
TTCCAGCGGTAGCAAGTGTACCGTTTTGTCCCTCCCTTGGTACCCTCTGGTACTTCTAGCACCATCAGTTGTACCGTTCTGTTCCCCTGGTACTTGTTCCAGCTGTATCAAAAGACCTGTAAACATTTTGTCTCTCTTTATACATAATTCATATGTCGTCGTCACGTCTCGTATATGCCCGAGTTTCGTGAATATAAAAGCAAATTGAAAAAATTGATATGAAAAGTGTGCGATACGGTCGGGCCACCCTCAGTGCCAGCTGTCCGGCCTCAACCAGCTGGGCACCAGGGACGCGAGGATGGAGACCAGCTGCGCCTGCTCGCTAAATAAGCTGGTTGGATGATGGTGTCTTATCTGGGAGGTCTGGGAGGAACAGGCCACTGCTGCCTGGGGAGGAGGAGGCAGGGGATGGGAAACAGGTCCTTACCTTGTGGGTAGAGGGGGAACGGACCATGGCCTGGGGAAAACAGGTCCTGACCTGGGAGGTGGAACGGACCACAGCCTGGGGGAAACAGGTCCTGATCTGGGAGGGGGAACGGACCACGGCCTGGGGAAAACAGGTCCTGACCTGGGAGGGGGAACGGACCACGGCCTGGGGAAAACAGGTCCTGACCTGGGAGGGGGAACGGACCACGGCCTGGGGAAAACCGGTCCTGACCTGGGAGGGGGAACGGACCACGGCCTGGGGGGGAAAACAGGGGACAGACCGGGCGGGGCCTGGGAAAGACCTATCCTGAGCTGGGGTGGAAACAGGTCCTGACATTGTGCGGGGGACACAGACCAGGGTCTGGGGGACAGAGATCATGGTCTGGAGGACACAGACCATGGTCTGGGGGACACAGACCATGGTCTGGGGGACAGAGACCATGGTCTGGGGGACACAGACCATGGTCTGGGGGACACAGACCAGGGTCTGGGGGACAGAGACCAGGGTCTGGGGGACACAGACCAGGGTCTGGGGGACACAGACCAGGGTCTGGGGGACACAGACCAGGGTCTGGGGGACATAGACCGGGACCTGGGGGGACAGAGACCAGGACCTGGGGGACAGACCAGGGTCTGGGGGACATATCAGGACCTGGGGGACAGAGACCAGGGTCTGGGGAACAGATATTGTAGGGTTAGTGTGTGTGATGCAGGAGACGTGTTGCCAACGGTGGTTGTGAGTTGACAGTTGTGCGGGGTTGTTGTTATGATTGACTCCCCTGGGGGAGCTGTGGATGCCACTTAACCCCCTGGGGGGGAGGTAGGTGACGGTCCTCGTCCCCCTGAGGTGGGTGGGGAAGGCCGTCAGCCCCAGGGGAGATGGGCCCGGCCCTTAGTATCTCGGAGATGTGGGGACTGCCCTTACCCCTCCCCTTGGGAAGGTAAGGGACGACCCTTACCCACCACCCCTGGGGTGGAGGGGAATAACCCTTATCCCCCAGGGGAGGTAGAGAAGGCCCTTAGCCTCCTGGGGGGAGAGTGGGAATGGCCCTCTCAGCCCTCATGGGGTGAGGGAGGTGGTGGGAGCGATCGTCAGCAGCCCCTCCTCCTCCTCCTCCTCCTCCTCCCCTAAGGGTTGAAGAGGGTGGGGGGGAGGGGTGGATGGGGGAGGTGAGAGAGAGAGAGAGAGAGAGAGAGAGAGAGAGAGAGAGAGAGAGAGAGAGAGAGAGAGAGAGAGAGAGAGAGAGCGGTGGAGCCCTCTGGCGGGATGCTGATGATGATGATGCCTGCTGGTTCTCGTTGCCATGGTGACTGGGCCATACTCCTGTCACCACCACGTCCAGCAGCCCTTCACTCCTCCCCACACCCCTCTCTCTCTCTCTCTCTCTCTCTCTCTCTCTCTCTCTCTCTCTCTCTCTCTCTCTTGTCACCACATCAACGCCAGGTTCCTTGTGTCATTCCCTCGTCGCCCCGGGTCCTTGTGTTGACTTATTTTGTGTGTGTGTGTGTGTGTGTGTGTGTGTGTGTGTGTGTGTGTGTGAAACAACAATTTTTTGTTACTTTTGTTATTATATTATTTTGGTCAAGAAATCATGTCCAGCTTGGGGAGAGAAGGGGGGTTAGGGGAGGGTTAGGGGAGAGGGGGGGGTGTTGGTGCTGTCTGCTGGCAGTACCACTCCCTCCCCCTCCCCCCCCCCCCCCCGTGGTGGTGCACGACGGTACAAGACCCCTGTTGGCCTCTGACCTGACTTGACCTCTGAGGGGTGTTGTTAATGATGGCCAGTGGTCATTATTACCCCGTTGGTTCTGGGGGACCTTTCTGCTCAACGGCCGTCTCGTCGTGTTTGGGGGGGGGAGGGTCGTGCCGTCCGTCGTGGAGGGGGAGGGTCGTGCCGTCCGTCGTGGGGGGGGAGGGTCGTGCCGTCCGTCGTGGGGGGGGAGGGTCGTGCCGTCCGTCGTGGAGGGGGAGGGTCGTGCCGTCCGTCGTGGGGGGGGAGGGTCGTGCCGTCCGTCGTGGGGGGGAGGGTCGTGCCGTCCGTCGTGGAGGGGGAGTGTCGTGCCGTCCGTCGTGGGGGGGAGGGTCGTGCCGTCCGTCGTGGGGGGTGGAGGGTCGTGCCGTCCGTCGTGGGGGGTGGAGGGTCGTGCCGTCCGTCGTGGGGGGTGGAGGGTCGTGCCGTCCGTCGTGTTTTAAGCGACGTGCAGTCGTCCCGCTCCCCCCCCCCTCCTCCCACCCTTCGTTCTTAAGGATCGTGCCTTCGTGTACAGTGTGTCGTAACTGTCGTTAGCCATCACCCACAAACAAGTGTCGTTAGCTATCACCCACAAACCAACACTTCCCGTTGGTCCCAACACACACACACACACACACACACACACACACAGGTGTTGCCACCATCGCTCGACCTAACAAGCATGTTATCGCACGTATTGTCCGGCACAAAGGTGTTTTTGTCTCGCCATTTTCACAAAGTCACTGTCCCTTACTACTGTCGTAAATGAAGCGTTTGTCGCAGCGGTGTCGCCACAGAGCTGTTGACCAAAACACACCACTTGTTTCGTTTCCAGCAAGTCTGGCAATACGTGTGCTATGGCCAACCGTCTCTGTACCCATTTTCTTTCTCTCGACCATTGATCTTATTTACTCTTACGACCATAACTCTCCTTCTTCCACCTCCTTTGCTTTTATCAGCTTTCCTCGGTGGCTTTTTCTGTCACGTCTAACTCCGTGTGTATCCCTGAGGTAGCGAGTGGCCATCAGCGGAAGTGACGTAATCGCGTGACGTTTAGCTTCACCAAAAAACAGTTTATAACGTTTCGCTAAGATTCCCTCTTAGCTTTATTTATTTATTTATTATACTTATTCCCCCGGGTGATTCTGGTCGATAATCTTCCGACTCACCATATCACCGGAATTATTAATTCTTAAAGAAAGAAAAATTGTTTAGTCATAAGAGTTACAGACGCTGTTCCGTTCCGCGGAGTTTGGGAGTGATCCGTTCCAGTACGGTTTTCCGTTCACTCATCCTGGCCCATTACTTCCTACTCCCTTTTTTTTTTTTTTTAATGTAAGTCTACGTTCTTAAGCATTACTTCACTTCCTCGTCGTCCTTCACTTTTCAATATAAACACATTCCTTCTGTTGTTGTGATGTTCTCCATTCCTTCGTTCTGTTGTTCATGTGTTATTCATGTCATTGTTTTTGGAGAATTTTGCCGCTTGTGTTTTATCGTGCCTCAGGCAGTGGTCACAGTTTTCTTAGATCTCCATTTTTCAGTTTCTTTCTCTTCGTTCCTAGCTCACTCTTTATTTTGATGTATTATCACTGTTGCCTGGTAAATAATTCTGTTGTGATTTATCCTAACCTAACTACCTGATTCTCGACTCGAACGGGACTTTGCTCTTTTGCCTGGCCACCCTCACCCCCCCAAAAAAGCTGGTGTACTCCTTTAAAAAACCATCATTGGATGTAAACTGTTGCTGGGAGAGATTAGCTGTTAATGAGGCCTGCAGACCAAGGGCCGAGGGATGTCACGCTGGATGGGAGGTGATGGTGGCGGCAACAGCCCAGCCCAGCCCAGCCTGGCCAGGTGAGTGTCAGGTAGGTTCAGCCAATTCTCGGGGTCTCACCCGACACATTTCACTACAGTGTTGCTAGCAACCAGTTCTCCCGCAGTGTTGAAACACCTAGTGTTTCTACCAATGCTTTTAAAACGTGCAATACTTTATCGAAGGTTAATTTTTTTTATACAAGGTTGATTGGATTATCATTTATTAGTTATTCAACCACTCGTGGAAGTATGGTAGTATTATGATAAGCGAGATGTCAGAATCCTATTAATATATTTCTCTTGAGCACGACCCCCGCTGCTACGGTGGCCTGACCTTTGACATGACCTGTAAAGGTCGGGTTAAAGGTAGATGTCACCATAACTACCCCAGGTCTCGCGCACCGCCCTGCTCATGAGATTATACAAGCAGGCTTGGTTACCTTACCAGACATCGTGTGTTGCTAGTGTGTAGTGTGGCAGTGTAGGTCACACTGGTGATAGTGAAGTAACCAGGACACAACACAGTCACCACTGAAGTAACCAGGACACAACACAGTCACCACTGAAGTAACCAGTACACAACACAGTCACCACTGAAGTAACCAGGACACAACACAGTCACCACTGAAGTAACCAGGACACAACACAGTCACCACTGAAGTAACCAGGACACAACACTCACCACTGAAGTAACCAGGACACAACACAGTCACCACTGAAGTAACCAGGACACAACACTCACCACTGAAGTAACCAGGACACAACACAGTCACCACTGAAGTAACCAGGACACAACACAGTCACCACTGAAGTAACCAGGACACAACACAGTCACCACTGAAGTAACCAGGACACAACACAGTCACCACTGAAGTAACCAGGACACAACACTCACCACTGAAGTAACCAGGACACAACACAGTCACCACTGAAGTAACCAGGACACAACACAGTCACCACTGAAGTAACCAGGACACAACACAGTCACCACTGAAGTAACCAGGACACAACACAGTCACCACTGAAGTAACCAGGACACAACACAGTCACCACTGAAGTAACCAGGACACAACACAGTCACCACTGAAGTAACTAGGACACAACACAGTCACCACTGAAGTAACCAGGACACAACACAGTCACCACTGAAGTAACCAGGACACAACACAGTCACCACTGAAGTAACCAGGACACAACACAGTCACCACTGAAGTAACCAGGACACAACACAGTCACCACTGAAGTAACCAGGACACAACGCAGTCACCACTGAAGTAACCAGGACACAACACAGTCACCACTGAAGTAACCAGGACACAACACAGTCACCACTGAAGTAACCAGGACACAACACAGTCACCACTGAAGTAACCAGGACACAACACAGTCACCACTGAAGTAACCAGGACACAACGCAGTCACCACTGAAGTAACCAGGACACAACACAGTCACCACTGAAGTAACCAGGACACAACACAGTCACCACTGAAGTAACCAGGACACAACACAGTCACCACTGAAGTAACCAAGACACAACACAGTCACCACTGAAGTAACCAGGACACAACACAGTCACCACTGAAGTAACCAGGACACAACACAGTCACCACTGAAGTAACCAGGACACAACACAGTCACCACTGGATACTCGACATTTTCAGGGGCTCGACGTTGCTATGTGTTTGGCATTTTAAGGAACTGGATATCATTATTTAGCGGTCTCGACAACATTAGGGTCTCGACATCATTAGGGTCTCGACAACATTAGGGTCTCGACATCATTAGGGTCTCGACAACATTTAGGGTCTCGACAACATTAGGGTCTCGACATTATTAGGGTCTCGACAACATTTAGGGTCTCGACAACATTAGGGTCTCGACATTATTAGGGTTTCGACATTAGGGTCTCGACATTATTAGGGTCTCGACAACATTTAGGGTCTCGACAACATTAGGGTCTCGACATTATTAGGGTCTCGACAACATTAGGGTCTCGACAACATTAGGGTCTCGACAACATTAGGGTCTCAACAACATTTAGGATCTCGACAACATTAGGGTCTCGACAACATTAGGGTCTCGACAACATTAGAGTCTCAACAACATTTAGGATCTCGACAACATTAGGGTCTCGACAACATTAGGGTCTCGACAACATTAGGGTCTCGACAACATTAGGATCTCGACAACATTAGGATCTCGACATCATTAGGGTCTCGAAAATATGAGGGTCTCGACAACATTAGGGTCTCGACAACATTAGGGTCTCGACAACATTAGGGTCTCAACAACATTTAGGATCTCGACAACATTAGGGTCTCGACAACATTAGAGTCTCAACAACATTAGGGTCTCGACAACATTAGGGTCTCGACAACATTAGGATTTCGACAACATTAGGGTCTCGACAACATTAGGATCTCGACAACATTAGGGTCTCGACAACATTAGGATCTCGACAACATTAGGATCTCGACAACATTAGGGTCTCGACAACATTAGGGTCTCGACAACATTAGGGTCTCGACAACATTAGGGTCTCGACAACATTAGGATTTCGACAACATTAGGGTCTCGAAAATATGAGGGTCTCGACAACATTAGGGTCTCGACATTACCAGGGTCTCGAGTCTGGCATGTTGGCTGTTGTGGGAGCGACCACCTGCAGCCTCCTGTGATGTTCCTCTCCTCCCTAAGGGTGTGTCTGGTCCTCCCCTGACCATGGCCAGGTCACAGTCTTACGTTACCCCCCCCTGGACGTTAGTCACCCTGGATGTTACCTTCCCTGGACGTTAGTCTTCCTGGAGGTTACCCTCCCTGGACGTTACCCTCCCTGGACGTTAGCCTCCCTGGACGTTAGCCTCCCTGGACGTTAGTCTCCCTGGACGTTAGCCTCCCTGGGCGTTAGTCTCCCTGAAGGTTAGCCTCCCTGGAGGTTAGCCTCCCTGGACGTTAGCCTCCCTGGGCGTTAGTCTCCCTGGACGTTAGCCTCCCTGGGCGTTAGTCTCCCTGGGCGTTAGTCTCCCTGGACGTTAGCCTCCCTGGACGTTAGCCTCCCTGGACGTTAAGCTCCCTGTCTGCCTGCGTCCCATCCTGCTGCAGGAGCAGGTTAGACACTTGGTTACATGAGGATTGGTGTTGATGTAGTTTTGGGTCGCGTGTTGTTCTAAGAAATGTTGTGAAATATTCACAAGGAGTTGTGGTGGCGTGCTAAGGTCTCTCTCTACAGGGTCGAGAGTGTGCAGCAGACCTGGTTTATGTTGTGATGGTTCCGCGCGTGTGTCCGGAAGGTGTGTGTGTGTGTGTGTGTGTGGTGTACGTGTTTTGATCAGGTGTAGATCACGTTTTCTTTAAAGGAGGGCGGGGGGGGGGGGGGCAGATTTCTAGCCGCCTTTGTCTTGGGGTGGCGTGGGGGGGGAGGATGGAGGGAAGGGGGTGATGGCGTTGCTGGGGGAGGAGCACGGCGTTGCTGGGGTATGTGACTTGTTGACAAGACTGGTAATTTGTTTATCTCTTACACGTCTGGGGGAGGTGGCGTGTAGGAGGGGGTTCTTAATGTGGCCTCGATGACCGACCTTGAGAAGGGGTAAGCCATTCCTTATTCTCCCTGGCATACCACACCCTTGACCCCCCCCCCTGACAGACCTTACCTTTATCCCCTGACAGACCCTACCCTTGCCCCCTGACAGACCCTACCCATGCCCCCTGACAGACCCTACCCTTGACCCCTAACAGACCCGGGCCTTGCCCCCAGACAGACCCCACGCTTGACCGCTGACATACCTTACCCTTGACCCCTGACAGACTCTACCTTTACCCCCTAACAGACTCCACCCTTGCCCCCTGACATACCTTACCCTTGCCCCCTGACAGACCCTACCCTTGCCCCCTGACAGACCCTATCCTTGCCCCCTGACAGACCCTACCCTTGCCCCCTGACAGACCCTACCCTTGCCCCCTGACAGACCCTACCCTTGCCCCCTGACAGACCCTACCCTTGCCCTACGCCGATCCTAGCTAACTTACCCACCCTGAGGTGGCTGGGTACGCCATGTCCTTGCGATACATCCAGGCCATCAACAACCTGGGCTCATTAGCATATCCGGGCGGGCCGTAACCACACAGCGCGGGCTTTAATGACCTTAATTACCCAGATGTCTCGCTCGGTTCCGAGTCGTGTTGCGTGTAACGAGCCGAGGTACTCCAGTGTCACACCCGGGTTTAATTGTCAGTAAAATCT
Source organism: Panulirus ornatus (assembly GCF_036320965.1). Lineage (NCBI taxonomy): Eukaryota > Metazoa > Arthropoda > Malacostraca > Decapoda > Palinuridae > Panulirus > Panulirus ornatus. The sequence continues at coordinate 5,228,216 of NC_092240.1, forward strand.
GTGGTCTGGTTCTTGCATGGCAGGCACACACACACACACACACACACACACTGGAGGGGAGGGCTTCCTCAGGCACAGGGCCCCTCCCTGAACGACGTTACGACCCTTGAGGAAGAAGGGTGGTACGACCTTCCTCTCATCAGGATGGTACGACCTTTAGGTAACGAAGTTAGGAGGACCCTTGTGTGTGTGTGTGTGTGTGTGTGTGTGTGTGTGTGTGTGTGTGTGTGTGTGTGATGACGTGGTCCCTGACCTTACCCTTTAAGGATCAGGTCTTTAAAAAAAAAAAAAGAGGGGGGGAGGGAAAGGCCATTATCATACGCTAAGGGTCGTACCGTCGTGGTTAGGGGTCGTACCGTCATGCTCAAGGGTCGTATCGTCGTGCTTAAGGGTCGTACCATTTTGCTCAGGAGGTTGTAACCGTCATGCTCAAGGGTCGTACCGTCGTACTCGGGGGTCGTACCGTCATGTTCAAGGGTCGTACCGTTATGTTCAAGGGTCGTACCTTCATGCTCAAGGGTCGTAACCATCATGCTCAAGGGTCGTAACCATTATGCTCAGGGGTCGTAACCATCGTGCTCAGGAGGGGAGGAGGGAGGAGGAGGAGGGGGGGTCTTAGGGAGTCGTAACCGTCGTGCTCAGAGGTCGTACCGCGCGCCGTGGCCAGGAGGTCCTTGTTTTTTTATTTCTTTTTCTTTTTTTTTTACTTTAAATCGTCTTTCAACCTGACCGTTCCATATCTGCAGCCCTCTCGTGTGGGTTATCTCCGGGGGCGGGTGGGCGGGCGGGCGGGCGGGCGGGCGGGCGGGTGGGCGGGCGGGCGGGCGGGCGGGCGGGTGGGCGGGCAGGGGGTTACATTAGCATATTAATCAGTAAGCAGAATGTATTGATTAATCCCTAGGTGTAATGACGGTAACACCGACTACCTTGTGTGGTAGTTACGCTGCCTGCTATGCTGTGGTTACTAGGATTCCTGCTATTGTTACTAGGATTCCTGATATAGTTACTAGGATTCCCGGTATAGTTACCAGGATTCCTGATATGGTTACTAGGATTCCTGCTATGGTTACTAGGATTCCTGATATAGTTACTAGGATTCCTGATATAGTTACTAGGATTCCTGCTATGGTTACTAGGATTCCCGGTATAGTTACCAGGATTCCTGATATGGTTACTAGGATTCCTGCTATGGTTACTAGGATTCCTACTGTAGTTGCTAGGATTCCTGCTATGGTCACTAGGATTCCCGCTATTGTTACTAGGATTCCTGCTATTGTTACTAGGATTCCTGCTACAGTTACAAGGATTCCAGCTATAGTCACTAGGATTCCTGCTATACTGACTAGGATTCTTGCTATAGAAGCAAGAATTCCTGCTATACTAGTGACTAGAAGCAAGGCTATATCTGTAGTCATTAGGCTATTTGCTCTACTACCTTGGCTATTTGATATAGTTGCTCGTAGGTAAACTACTTTGCCGTTGTAGGTAGACTACTTACTGTTTGGAGTAGACTACCCGGGTTGCATCAGGTAAACCCTCACTGTTGACCTGTTTTTGCCAACAGGAAAATTGTGACCAAAGATTTAACGTTGTCAGTTGATATTTTGAAGTAGAAAGTTGACTTAGGTTAAATTTGATGTTCTCTTAGTTCGTTGTTTGCGAAATATCCGGAGACCTTTGACCTGCAGGTGCCCTGTGAGAGCCAACGGGTGACCTGTGTGGTCAAGTGACTCCCGTTGTTGCCCATGATGTAGCTGGGTCTCCAGCTGCGGCTCATGATCAACACATGAACCAAAGAAAACGGAAGCTAAAACTTGTGTAGATTTTTCCCTTTTTTTTTTTTATTATTATTTCTAGTGATTTCTGCAGTTACGAATCTGATCTTGAACATACGGATGCAAGAATGTTATTTAATCAAAATTATTAATGTATGGAGTTATTATACTGTGTCTAAAGCTGTGTGCGTATAAAGGAGGAGGATTTCCACCAGATGCATCGTGTGATATAAGCCTCTGTGTGTGTGTGTGTGTGTGTGTGTCAGCGGTGGGTTGGCATCCTGTGCTGTGCTCGGGTTTTCACTGGCCACCATCTCCTGTATTCTGAGGTCGAAAATCCTGATAAAAAAAAAGAGGAGATTATGAGCTGCTTAGTTTCTAGAATGCTTCGCCATAAGCGCTGTCTAGGAATAATTTTCATACCGTTACTTGCCTTCTCCATAGCCAGTAAATCCACCATAATTCCATGTTATTATACACACACACACACACATACTGTCGATGCTGTGTGTGTGTGTGTGTGTGTGTGTGTGAAATTCTGCGGATGATTTTTGTTGCGTTTGTGGTAGTGACGGTTGGGTGGGGCCTTTGGGGGAGGGCATTTGATGGGGGTGGGTTGGTGGTGGGCGGGTTCCGACGCGTCTCGAGGGAGGGAGGGGGAAGGGAGGTAGGGTATGGGAGGGTTGGTGGTGGGGTGGGGGAGTGTGGACGCTGGTTGGTGAGGCTCGCTCGCTAGTTCGTCTCGGCCGCATCTGTGATAATGGCGCATTAATAATACGAAATGGCGCTGTTAGTGTTGCTGCTCCCGTTACACATCGTTGAATGGTCTCACGGCCTTATTTATCTTTTCTTCTTCTTTTACATTCCTTTTTTTTTTGCTCCGGAGCCACAGTGTGAGCGTGCGAACTGCTCACTGTAACGGGGAGGTATTGCTGCTGGTGTTGCTAGTGGCTGGGTTTGGTATATTCAATTTTTAAGGTTTAAATCAGCTCTCGGACGCTTGATACGCTACCTATACGGGTTATTTTATCTGTGTGGGGTGTTATGATCGCCGATCCTAAGACGCATACCGTAAGTGTGCGAGGTGCAACTGTTGCTCCCGGCGAAGGCGAGAAGAAGCGAGTAAAATTTGAACAGAAAACTCGAGTTTATGAAATGACGCCATCTTACTTCCTTCCTGTCTCGGGAGGGCGTTATCTGGGCGGGCTATACCTGACGGAAGTGGTTCGCTTCACGATTATCTCAGTGCGGGTGGGAATCCTACATTGCTCTGTGAATATTTATTTTACTTAGTTCTGATCTCGAGTAGATGCTCCAGATGCTACTTTTCATGGACACTTAGAGATATGGTAGGTCGATTATTCGTGTATTGGATCCCGCGTGGTTTATGTACACACACACACACACACACACACACACACACATACATACATACACACACACTCTCCCAAAATAGAAATATGAGGTAAGATAGTGCCATACTTTACCTGCCCGCGGGAGTGGGGGGGAGGGGTTGGCTGGGGCAAGAATGATCTAAAAAAAAATTTAAATAAACACGGAATTCCTCGTATATCTCAGGGAATATTCGAATGTATTTTCCCTGGGAGGTTCGACCCCCCACCCGAAGCTGTAAAACAGAAGCTGGGCCAACTTACAGAGATGTAGGAAAGAAAAAAAGAGAAGATAAGGGAGGAGTGAAGAGGTTCCCCGTGGGTTGTAAATATGTAAATGAGGTTAGAATATTCTCGAGGTTGGAGAAAAGCGATACTTTTGACAGTTGCTGGGGTATAGTGAAGAGAAATAATGCGCGAGTCTTGGGTTGTGAGAGGGAATGATTAAAGTTTATGAAGATAAAGAGGAAGATTTTTATCAGTGGTTGTGAGAGAAGGTTATGAACAGTGCCGGGTTGTAATGTTATAGTATGATTTGGGTTATAAGATCGGGAGCATGAATAGACTTAGGATTTAAGAATCAAGTGTAGACTATTTGAGGTTGTGAGAAAGTGTAAACAGTTTTCGGGTTGTAGGAGAGAGATTTCATCTCGATTTATGAGGGGGATATAATGCATGAGTTGTGAGGGGCTTGTTTCACAACCTGCCTGATGTTGTTAAATATCTCTTGACTCCATTCGGAAGTTTGATACAATCCGGGTTGTAAGACCGTCGGTTGTAGCTCCCTTGGGGGTCGTATTAAGTGAGGCGTGAGACAGTTGAGGGTTTGAGAAGGGAATTAGATTACCATAGGGGGAGATTCAGAACCTGACCCAGGTTATATAAGAGGGAGACTTGAATGGCTTTCGAAGCTGTGAGAGAGAGAGAGAGAGAGAGAGAGAGAGAGAGAGAGAGAGAGAGAGAGAGAGAGAGAGAGAGAGAGAGAGTGGTTTGAGATGTTGGCTGTTAGACATGGCGATTTCTTGGTGGTGATGAGAGAGGATATAGATGTTCCCTCGGGGGTGAGTGGGAAGAAGTCCTGGAGCTGTGCTGGAACACGGCAGCTGGAAAACTTTTTCCCACTTCCCCCCCCCCCCACCTCCTCCTCCTCCTCCTCCTCCTCCTTCTCCTCCAAGGAGGCAGTGGAAAGTTGTCTGGCGGGAAGGGAATCGAACCGAGGATCCATTTTGCCACGGGTGGGTTCATCGTCCAGGCTCGGGGATAGGGTTTATATGGTCGTTTACTTCGACGGCCCCTGGATTTTAGGGGCGAGGGGAGGAGGAGAGGCGCTGGTCGGCTGAGGAGGAGGAGGAAGGAACAGGAAGGAGGAGGAGGAAGCCACGGCGGTGGCGGTGGCGGCGGCAGCGATAGTAGATGGGGGGGTTTTAGGGAGGGTCAGGGGCAGGGTCTGTGGGTGTCTGTTTGGCGCGGGTGACTCTCCTGAAAAATGTATGGTGGGTAGGCAGGGTTGGGGGGGAGGAATCCACATGGGGAAAAAGGGGGGGGTCGGGTTGGGGGGGGGACGAGAGGATGATTTTGTGGGGAATATTGATCACAGTGGTGGAGCCTCTGTGTTGCTGGACGTAAATATGGCCGCGGCCATTTTTTTTTTCCTTTTCTACGTTTAAAAGGCCTTACGGTCCGTCGTCGTTTTCTGTTGATTTAATTTTGAATCTCCGACATGATGCGGGAGACATTTAAAAAGGCTTCTCGGTTACGTAATGAATGATCATTATATTCTTAAGTAGATTTAGTGGTGAAAAAAAACTTTGGAAATTACGACCACAAATGGACTCAGCCACAATTAAATGATGGGTGGAGGCGGAGGTAAAGCTGTGAGGAAGTCGCGGGTAATTTACGATTTGAATTGGCTGATGAAATGCGGTGGTTGGGTCGTGGGCGGGCGGGGGCGGGCGACGCGATGGCAACTGGTAGAGCCGGCGAGGCGAGGGGGGTGGGGGAGGGAGGGAAAGGAGGGGGTGTGTGGGGGGGAAGGGCTCGTTTATTTACGAGTCAACGAAGGCCTTACGAGCCCACCGGTAGCCAAGGGCTGTTAGGGGGTCTTTAAGTGAGAGAGAGAGAGAGAGAGAGAGAGAGAGAGAGAGAGCAAAACAGAAACAGCGATATAGGGTTTACTTGCTTACCTGTGAGAATCAGCCTTGAGGCAGAGGTAGAGCGTAGTGCTCACCACCGCATTATAGAATGAGAGAGAGAGAGAGAGAGAGAGAGAGAGAGAGAGAGAGAGAGAGAGAGAGAGAGTAGGTCTGGGCTACACATGAGATGCCCCCACACCTGCCGCCCGTGGTAGGTAGGTAGGAGGTCATGGCGTGTGTTGTACACAGTTTCCTGCTGTTCTCCGCGTTACTGACTCAGGCAGGCGCGGACCCGTGCGGAAGCGAAGCGTGCTCTCTCTCTCTCTCTCTCTCTCTCTCTCTCTCTCTCTCTCTCTCTCTCTCTCTCTCTCTCTCTCTCTCTCTCTCTCTCTCACACACACACACACACACACACAGAGTGACAACGCTCGCTTGCACGTACTCGGCTACATAATTCCCGCCAGCATGCATGCAATGCGCACGCACATATAAAAACGCGTATACGCATAGCAGGAAGAACACACACACACACACACACACACAGACGCTCACGTACTAGTACGCACTTCGACACTGACGGATGGAGTACGTGTCGACGTCACCAGTCCTGTAGTGTACGCACTTACGCTTGAGACATGGCCGCCGTGCTTTCCGGGGGCTTCCGCGTTGAGGGCAGTGTGTGTGTGTGTGTGTGTGTGTGTGTGGTGATTAGGGTCTGCCGGCCGCAGGTGTCTCCCTAGCTGCGGCAGCTGGTGGCGCCCTTTGGTGCGTTTCTTCCTCCTCTGGTGGAGTCGAGGGGCTGTATGGGTCGTGTTGGTTTGTGAGGAACTCTCTCTCTCCCTCCTTCCCACCCACTCTTCCCAGCCACTGACCCAGTAGGACCCACAGCCGAACCCGGTATGGGCCCCAACCACCCACTTGGGCCCCACACTCCCCCTTCTCTGGGTCGGCCCTCCCTTCCTGCCAGAACCCGTGGGACGTGCCTGGTTACTCCAGTCGTGTCCCCTCTGGTTACTCCGCCTGCCTCTGCCCCTCACCATCGCCTTGGCGTCTCTCTCATCCCCTATGATGTCTCGTGCACCCACCAACCCTCGTCTTCTCTGATGGCTTCTGTAGCCTCTATCCCCGTTCCCCCTTCTGTAGCGTCGCCTGTACCTCTACCCACTTCTGTAGCGTCGCCTGTAGCCTCTACGCACTTCTGTAGCGTCGCCTGTAGCCTCTACCCCCCTTCTGTAACCGCCTGTAGCCTCTATCCACTTCTGTAGCGTCGCCTGTAGCCTCTAACCTCCTTCTGTGATGTCTTCTGCAGCCAACGCCTTCTCTTATGTCTTCTGCAGCTCCCACCTCCTCCTGTGATGTCTTCTGCAGCTTACATTCCCCCCCGTCTGTGACATCTTCACCTCTCTCTCTCTCTCTCTCTCTCTCTCTCTCTCTCTCTCTCTCTCTCTCTCTCTCTCCCCTGGGATCTCTGACGCCTTCGGCCACTTTCTATTGCTCAAGATGAACGTTCTCATAGTTTTACCTTATCGTCCGGTATACCCCAGCCTCCTCACACCCTCTCTCAACGTACTTGATTCTCAGGCTTGGTTGATGAAGCACAGGGTTTAATAATTTAAGTGAGTCAAATGTGTTACATAATTGCTCCCGCGGTGTTGAAGTCCAGCGTCCCTTTAGGTAAAGAATCTCTTCTGTTTTCAGTCTGCTGTTCCTTTAGCTGGAAAAAAAAAGATAAAGAAATATTTTGATCATAAATATACGTTCTCTTTTATCTAACTAACCCTTTATGTTGTATATTTTGTTTTATTTTTTTTTCTCTGATGTCTTTGTAAGATAAAGAGCTTTCTCTTACCCGAGAGAAATTTTTTTCCCCTTCTGTGTGTGTGTGTGTGTGTGTGTGTGTGTGTGTGCGGCCACTACCAGCTGTCTGGCCCAACCCTGACCCCGTCAGTGCTCGTGATGACTGAGCCAACTCGACATGTTCCCCGTTTGTGGGTAGGTCAGCCATTCTGGCCGTGGTCAGTGCGCAGTGTTTCCGTCAGAGCCGAGCGTGGGCGCCTCTCCTCCTCCTCCTCCTCCTCCTCCTCCTCCTCCTCCTCCTCCTCCCCTCACTTGACGGTGGAGTTATGGGCTGCTTATGAGGGCGGGTCGGTCTTACAGCGTTGTGGGTATGTGTGTGTGGGGTCGTCGTCCTCCTCCTCCTCCAGGTCGTCCTCCTCCTCCTCCCCGCGGACCTTCCTGCAGGCTAGGGGGCCCAGCCACGCCTGCTCCTCCTGCCTGGGAGCACACACTCCTGCCCATTATGGAACATTAAGCTTGGCGCTCAATTTAGACCGATAGTGAGCGTCAGGATGACGTGTGTGTGTGTGTGTGTGTGTGTGTGTGTGTGTGTGTGGCTGTGCTTATCCTGGTACTTGTGTGGATAGCGTGTGTGTGTGTGTGTGTGTGTGTGTGTGTGTGTGTCCGAAGATGATGCTCCCGATCGTATGCATAATGCTGAGCCTTGCTGTTATGATTAGCTGCTCCTGTTTATGGGTTAATGTTGCTCCTGTTTATGGGTTGATGGTGCTCCTGTTTATGGGTTAATGCTGCTCCTGTTTATGGGTTAATGCTGCTCCTGTTTATGTATTAATGCTGCTCCTGTTTATGGGTTAATGCTGCTCCTGTTTATGGGTTAATGCTGCTCCTGTTTATGTATTAATGCTGCTCCTGTTTATGGGTTAATGCTGCTCCTGTATATGGGTTAATGCTGCTCCTGTTTATGTATTAATGCTGCTTCTGTTTATGGGTTAATGCTGCTCCTCTAATGTTTAATGCTGCTCTTATGAGTAATGCTGCTTCTCCTGTGGTTAATGCTGCTCGTGCTGCTGTGCTTACTGCTTCTGTTATCTAACGCCCGCTACTGTTATTTCTAACGGTGCCGACGTTGCTTTTGTCTAACACTGCTGCTTCTAATTGCGCCTCCTGTTGTTCTGGCCTCTTCACCTGGCTGCTGTGATGGGCTTGCTTGGTGTTCCAGAGAGCGATGGTCGTGTGTGTGTGTGTGTGTGTGTAAACGTGCGTATGATGCTGGCGGAGTGCGTACGTGTGGGGTGGGTTGGGTTGGGGTGGGTTGTGGCCCGCTAGAGAAGACGGAACGCCAGTGTCTGGTCCACAAAGGAAGGCTTTGAGCCTCTACGAGTTAGTGGGTTATCCCTGACTGCAGCCGCTACCACCACCACCACCACCACAACCACTGCCACAACAATCACTGCCACCACCACCACCACAACTACCACCACCACCACCACCACAACCACTGCCACAACAATCACTGCCACCACCACCACCACAACTACCACCACCACCACCATCACTACCACAACCACCACCACCACCACCATTACTACCACAACCACCACCACCACCATCACTACCACAACCACCACCACCACCACCACCACCACCACCACCACCACCACTGCTACAACAACCACCGCCACCACAACTACCACAACCACTACCACCATAACTACCACAACCACCACCACCACAACTACCACAACCACCACCACCACAACTACCACCACCACCACCACCACCACAACTACCACAACCACCACCACCATCACTACCACAACCACCACCACCACCACAACTACCACCACCACCACCACCACCACAACTACCACAACCACCACCACCATCACTACCACAACCACCACCACCACCACCATTACTACCACAACCACCACCACCACCATCACTACCACCACCACCACCACCACCACCACCACCACCACTGCTACAACAACCACCGCCACCACAACTACCACAACCACTACCACCATAACTACCACAACCACCACCACCACAACTACCACAACCACCACCACCACAACTACCACCACCACCACCACCACCACAACTACCACAACCACCACCACCATCACTACCACAACCACCACCACCACCACAACTACCACCACCACCACCACCACCACCACAACTACCACAACCACCACCACCATCACTACCACAACCACCACCACCACCACCATTACTACCACAACCACCACCACCACCATCACTACCACCACCACCACCACCACCACCACCACCACCACCACTGCTACAACAACCACCGCCACCACAACTACCACAACCACTACCACCACCATCACTACCACCACCACCACCACCACCACCACCACCACCACCACTGCTACAACAACCACCGCCACCACAACTACCACAACCACCACCACCACCATCACTACCACCACCACCACCACCACCACCACCACCACCACCACAACTACCACAACCACCACCACCATCACTACCACAACCACCACCACCACCACCATTACTACCACAACCACCACCACCACCATCACTACCACCACCACCACCACCACCACCACCACCACCACCACCACCACAACTACCACAACCACCACCACCATCACTACCACAACCACCCCCACCACCACAACTACCACCACCACCACCACCACCACAACTACCACAACCACCACAACCATCACTACCACAACCACCACCACCATCACTACCACAACCACCACCACCACAACTACCACCACCACCACCACCACCACAACTACCACAACCACCACAACCATCACTACCACAACCACCACCACCATCACTACCACAACCACCACCACCACAACTACCACCACCACCACCACCACCACCACAACTACCACAACCACCACAACCATCACTACCACAACCACCACCACCACCACAACTACCACCACCACCACCACTGCCACAACAACTACCACCACCACCACCACCACCACCACAACTACCACCACCACCACCACCAGCAGATGACGCTCCACGCCTGTGCCCCTGGCCAGCCATCCTCCCTCCTCCGCCACCCGCCCAGTACCACAACATAGCGCCATCGTATTCCAATACCGGGGCCAACGTAGCGCCGTGTTAAAGGCTCATACGCTGATGAAAAAGAAAATCTCGCGAACCTTATATTTGATGATATCACGTCAGCATGGAGGTATTTACATGGTAGACACGAGCAACAGTATCGCAAATATTTGTTGCTGATTAAATTAGTGGCCCTGCCGTACTCTTAAACGAAACACGAAGATAAGAAGAGAGAAAAAAAAGGGGCGGAGGGAGCCAATTTTATTTTGAAATTGAATGTGGGGGAAGTGAGAGCAGATTCTTAGAGGATTGTAAAGTACAAACTCATCTCGTGAACTGCTGCGTCCCAGCCTGTCCTAACCTGAACCCTGGGGGACAGGTGTGTGGCTGCAGCTTCCCATAGTTGCTTTGTGGGGACCAGGGATGCTCGAGGATTGACCGTTATAATGCCTCTTCCTTCCCTCGTACCTCGAAGCTGCGGAGTTGTCTACCATCTTGTGTCTGCCGCTCTACCTATATGTAGTCTTGTCGTCTTTAAGACTCGAATCTATAAATACCTGAAGAACTCTCCTGTTATATATATATATATATATATATATATATATATATATATATATATATATATATATATATATATATATATATATATATATCCGTAGTATGTTATGTCTTAATCCCCTATCCCTGGGGATAGGGGATTAAGAATACTTCCCACGTATTCCCTGCGTGTCGTAGAAGGCGACTAAAAGGGGAGGGAGCGGGGGGCTGGAAATCCTCCCCTCTCTTTTTTTTTTTTTTTTTTTTTTTTTTTTTTAATTTTCCAAAAGAAGGAACAGAGGGGGCCAGGTGAGGATACTCCAAAAAAGGCCCAATCCTCTGTTCTTAACGCTACCTCGCTATCGCGGGAAACGGCGAATAGTATGAAAAAAAAAAAAAAAAAAAAAAAAATATATATAACAGGATGGTTGGAAAATGTTGATATTATTGACGCATATTATCCTCATTTTGTGCGTATGAAATTTGATATTATTGTTATTTTCATTATTATTATTATTATTATTATTATTATTATTATTATTATTATTTGTATTATTATTATTTGACACGAACCAAACTTCATTTCATATGCATGTTATGTCTTGTGTCCTCATGTTGGTATGGACAAATTATATATATATTTATATGTATATATCATCTTAACATTGTATGTGGAGTTATTCCCCTGATGAAGGTGTTATCTCTCTCTCTCTCTCTCTCTCTCTCTCTCTCTCTCTCTCTCTCTCTCTCTCTCTCTCTCTCTCTCTCTCAGAGTACGTTAAAAAGTCCTGCAGAAGTTGACATTAGAGGCGAGACTGGACGGAGGAGGAGGAGGAGGAGGTGGGTGGGTGGGGTGGGGTTTGTTGACCATATGTTCAAAGCGTGTGTGGTCAGGCAGCCACGCCAGTGTGGGATGAGACACGACGATGGGATGAAGTACACGCGAGTGTGATGATAAGAGGGCTCACAGGGCCACGCCATGTGGTATGCCTTGTGTCACCTGAAATCTCATTCCCGATGCGAGCCGAAGTGCCACAGGAGGTCACACAGCGCCATTCAGGGTCACCAGCACATCGGTGCTCGGTGTCTTTAACCCCAGCGGTCTTCCCCGCTGCCACCGCTCACCCCCTCACCCTACATCGTCAGCCTCCTTCACCGGAGGTATCACCAGGTAGAGCTCTCTCCATCACCAACACCCTTCGCCACAGGCCATCACTCACCCGGTCACCAACACTTCTCACCCATCACCATCACTCCTCGGCTGTACCGTGATCCCCAACACCCTTCGCCAGAGGCCACCACTCCTCCCCATCACCAACACTCCTCCCCATCACCAACACTCCTCCCCATCACCAACACTCCTCCCCATCTCCAACACTCCTCCCCATCTCCAACACTCCTCCCCATCTCCAACGCTCCTCGGCTGTACCGTCATCCCCAACACCCCTGCTATTTTCATACTGAACATAACAACTGTTGATCGCTGTGTGAGGAAGCGAGCGAGAACAGAACATTTTAGAACACAGTTTTAACAACTGTTGTTCACTGGCCTTGTGTGTGTCGTGAATATTTTGGTACTATTTCATCTGCAGGACTAGCGAACGTAAAATGTGAGGGGGTTTTCCGTGATGAGGGAAGAGTGTCGTCCTGTGTCGTGTCCTTGTGGTGTCAGGTGTCGTCCTGTGTCGTGTCCTTGTGGTGTCAGGTGTCGTCCTGTGTCGTGTCCTTGTGGTGTCAGGTGTCGTTCTATGTCGTGTCCTTGTGGTGTCAGGTGTCGTCCTGTGTCGTGTCCTTGTGGTGTCAGGTGTCGTCCTGTGTCGTGTCCTTGTGGTGGCAGGTGTCGTCCTGTGTCGTGTCCTTGTGGTGGCAGGTGTCGTCCTGTGTCGTGTCCTTGTGGTGGCAGGTGTCGTTCTATGTCGTGTCCTTGTGGTGTCAGGTGTCGTCGTGTGTCGTGTCCTTGTGGTGGCAGGTGTCGTCCTGTGTCGTGTCTTCGTGGTGTCAGGTGTCGTCCTGTGTCGTGTCCTTGTGGTGGCAGGTGTCGTCCTGTGTCGTGTCCTTGTGGTGGCAAGAGTCGTTCTGTGTCGTGTCCTTGTGGTGTCAGGTGTCGTCGTGTATCGTGTCCTCGTGATGTCAGGTGTCGTCCTGTGTCGTGGTGTCAGCTGTCGGCCTGTGTCGTGTCCTTGTGGTGTCGCTTTGTGTGGCGGAGGTATTTGTGGCACGACCGTTTTGGATCAGCTGTTCCGTGTTTTGTTGAGGTGGCAACTGTTTACCAACAAAGGCGAGTGAAGTACATTTAATTGTGCCTTTGATAACGGGGTCATGATTGTCTGGTTAATTACCTCGAACTTCAATGGTTGAACTATTGTGATTATTTTCTTCATGTTTATTGAATATATATATATATATATATATATATATATATATATATATATATATATATATATATATATATATATATATATATAGGGAGAGAGAGAGAGAGAGAGAGAGAGAGAGAGAGAGAGAGAGAGAGAGAGAGAGTGAATTGGAACGATGTGGTATACCGGGGTCGACGTGCTGTCAGTGGATTGAACCAGGGCATGTGAAGCGTCTGGGGTAAACCAAGGAAAGTGTGTGGGGCCTGGATGTGGAAAGGGAGCTGTGGTTTCGGTGCATTATTACATGACAGCTAGAGACTGAGTGTGAACGAATGGGGCCTTTGGTGTCTTTCCTAGCGCTACCTCGCACACATGAGGGGGAGGGTGTTATTCCATGTGCGGCGAGGTGGCGATGGGAACAAATAAAGGCAGACAGTATGAATTATGTACATGTGTATATATGTATATGTCTGTGTGTGTGTATATATATATGTGTACATTGAGATGTATAGGTATGTATATTTGCGTGTGGGGACGTGTATGTATATACATGTGTATGTGGGCGGGTTGGGCCATTCTTTCGTCTGTTTCCTTGCGCTACTTCGCTAACGCGGGAGACAGCGACAAAGCAAAATAGATAAATAAATATATATATATATATATATATATATATATATATATATATATATATATATATATATATATATATATATATATTTATGATGTGTGTGTGTGTGTGTGTGTGTGTGTGTGTGTGTGTGTTTCTTGACATATGCTACGACCATCTAGCCACAAGCCCCGCCTTGAAATGCTATGAGGGCGACCTTTAATCACCCTGTAAGGTCATCAGTTGTAACCGTAGCCCCGCTGAGCGTCCCGACCCACCAGTCCGTGGGACCGTGTGAAGGACTGCGCTGGCAACCTAAGCAGTCACGATGATGATGCGAGAATCATATGTGGAGGAGGAGGTATTGTCCCGTGGAGGATCGAATCCCCGTATGTGGGGGAGGAGGTGGAGGTACTGTCTCGTGGAGGATCTGATCCCCTTATGTGAGGGAGGAGGAGGAGGTGGTACTGTCCCGTGGAGGATCGAATCCCCTTATGTGGAGGAGGAGGAGGTGGTACTGTCCCGTGGAGGATCGAATCCCCTTATGTGAGGGAGGAGGGAGGAGGAGGTACTGTCCCGTGGAGGATCGAATCCCCGTATGTGGGATATTTCTTCTTTTTTTTATCCATAAAGGCACTGAGTGACGAATCGTTTAAGGGAGTGACATTAATTTTTTTTGGGGGGGGATTTAATCTTTTCATCGACGTGTAAGAACCGAAGCGCATGTATGTTTGGAAGATCCGTGGATGGTGTGTGTGTGTGTGTGTGTGTGTGCGTGTGTGTGGGATGGCCTGAACATGACTCCACCGTCGTGCTCAAGGGTCGTACCGTCGTGCTCAAAGATCGTACCGTCGTGCTCAAGGGTCGTACCGTCGTGCTCAAAGTGTCGTACCGTCGTGCTCAAGGATCGTACCGTCGTGTTCAAGGGTCGTACCGTCGTGCTCAAAGGGTTGCACCGTCGTGCTCAAAGGGTCGTACCGTCGTGCTTAAAGGGTCGTACCGTCGTGCTCAAAGGGTCGCACCGTCGTGCTCAAAGGGTCGTACCGTCGTGCTCAAAGAGTCGTACCGTCGTGCTCAAAGGGTCGTACCGTCATGCTCAAAGGTTTGCTGGTGCACGTGAGCTGTCCTTACATAACCAGCTCTACTCTCCCCCTCCCCTCCTTAGCCAACCCTCCCACCAGCTGGTGACGGTCCTGAGTGCCACCAGCTGTCTCCCCGGTTCTGCTGCCGTCTCCACCCACCGCCCTGGCTCCACAGCTGGTGCTTCTCCCTTCCCCATCCACCGCCCTGGCTCCACAGCTGGTGTTTCACCCTCTCCCACCCACCGCCCTGGCTCCACAGCTGGTGCTTCTCCCTCCCCCACCCACCGCCCTGGCTCCACAGCTGGTGCTTCTACCTCCCCCACCCACCACCTTGGCTCCACAGCTGGTGCTTCTCCCTTCCCCACCCACCACCTTGGCTCCACAGCTGGTGCTTCTCCCTCCCCCACCCACCGCCCTGGCTCCACAGCTGGTGCTTCTCCCTCCCCAACCACCCACTCTCCTCCCTCTTTACCCCGTTAGCCTCCACCCTTCGTGCTAAGAGCTCTCGCCGCCATCCTAGTAACGTCTAGCCTCTATCCTCCGTCCTAGTACCCACCTAGCCTCTATCCTCCCTGCTAGGAGGTACCCCTGCTGTCCTAGTACCCACCTAGCCTCTATCCTCCCTGCTAGGAGTACCCCTGCCGTCCTAGTACCCACCTAGCCTCTATCCTCCCTGCTAGGAGGTACCCCTGCCGTCCTAGTACCCACCTAGCCTCTATCCTCCCTGCTAGGAGGTACCCCTGCTGTCCTAGTACCCACCTAGCCTCTATCCTCCCTGCTAGGAGGTACCCCTGCCGTCCTAGTACCCCACCTAGCCTCTATCCTCCCTGCTAGGAGGTACCCCTGCTGTCCTAGTACCCACCTAGCCTCTATCCTCCCTGCTAGGAGGTACCCTTGCCGTCCTAGTACCCACCTAGCCTCTATCCTCCCTGCTAGGAGGTACCCCTGCCGTCCTAGTACCCACCCCTAGCCTTTATCCTCCCTGTTCCACCTAGCCTCCAACCTCCCCTCCAAGTGCCCCCCCCCCCCCAACCACCCTGCCCTTCCTGGACATCCAAGCCTTCCCCTCTTCCACTCTAAAGGGAGTTACCCCTTCGTGCCTCCGCCCTCAGAGCTACCCCTGAGAGGTACCCCCGTGGCCCTGTACCCTCGCTGCTCCCCTGGGGGAGGGCAGGGGGGGGGGGGGAGAGCTGCTGCTGCTGTCCGTGATTCACCATGAAAGATGACCCCTCACCCCCCCCCCCCCCCCAGCCAGTTACCAGCTCATCATCCAATTAAGCAAGTTGCCTCCATCTCGACCCAGTACGGCAGCTGGCACGTCTCCACCACCACCACCACCACGCCGTGCCGATTGGAGAGCGCCCCTTGGCTTGGCCCAGCCGTGCGGGATACGGTCAGCACGGCTCCCCATCGCGTTAGATATGGGGATGCTTGCCCCACCCCCGCCGTACCGTGTACGCCCGCTGCCCCACCCCCGCCGTGCCGTGTTACAGCTGCTGTCCCACCCCCGCCGTGCCGTGTTACAGCTGCTGTCCCACCCCGCCGTGCCGTGTTACAGCTGCTGTCCCACCCCGCCGTGCCGTGTTACAGCTGCTGCTCCCACCCCCGCCGTGCCGTGTTACAGCTGCTGCCCCACCCCCGCCGTGCCGTGTTACAGCTGCTGCCCCACCCCGCCGTGCCGTGTACGCCCGCTGCCCCCACCCCGCCGTGCCAAAGTACGCCTGGCATACCCCCCCCCCTCCCTGCTACTTCCCGTCGTAAACCACTGCTACGCCGGCCACTTAACCACACACACACACACACACACACACACACACACACACACACACACACACACAAGGGGGGAAAGCTGGGTCAACCTTACAGTGCTGGGATGCACTCAAATGACCCTTAATATACAAGGGCAGCCTCCCCCCCCCCCCCCCCCCCCGACCCAGGAAGCGCAGTTGTACTGTGGAGGTGGAGGTGGCGAGGGCCAGCCAGGTGGGTGACGAGAGAGAGAGAGAGAGAGAGAGAGAGAGAGAGAGAGAGAGAGAGAGAGAGAGAGAGAGAGAGAGAGAGAGAGAGTATAGTGTGTGGCAACACCACTTGCGAGTGAGTGAGTGAGTGAGTGAGAGCAAGCGTGGGGGTCACGTCATCACGCCCTTCCCTCTGGAGCTGGTGGAATGGGAGATGGTAGCTCGGAGCTGGTGGAATGGGAGATGGTAGCTCGGAGCTAGTGGAATGGGAGATGGTAGCTTGGAGCTGGTGGAATGGGAGATGGTAGCTCGAGGCTGGTGGAATGGGAGATGGTAGCTCGAGGCTGGTGGAATGGGAGATGGTAGCTTGGAGCTGGTGGAATGGGAGATGGTAGCTTGGAGCTGGTGCAATGGGAGATGGTAGCTTGGAGCTGATGGAATTGGAGATGGTAGCTTGGAGCTGGTGGAATGGGAGATGGTAGCTTGGAGCTGGTGGAATGGGAGATGGTAGCTTGGAGCTAGTGGAATGGGAGATGGTAGCTCGGAGCTGGTGGAATGGGAGATGGTAGCGTAGAGTTAGGTCTTGGCTTTGAGCTGCTGTTCGTTGCGATAAAAGGCATATGCATAATGCCTTTGTTAATGAAGGGATGAGGATTTAGGAGCTGGTGGTGATGGTGAAGATAAACAAGTTCTTTGATGGTGAGACGTGGAGATGATAGTGAAGTTGTATTGTCTGCTGTTGTTTGTGTGGACGTGGACGAAGAATAGAGTGATTTTGTTTGCTGTTTGAGGTGGACGTGGACGAAGAATAGAGTGATTTTGTTTGCTGTTTGAGGTGGACGTGGACGAAGAATAGAGTGATTTTGTTTGCTGTTTGAGGTGGACGTGGACGAAGAATAGAGTGATTTTGTTTGCTGTTTGAGGTGGACGTGGACGAAGAATAGAGTGATTTTGTTTGCTGTTTGTGTGGACGTGAACAAAGAATATGTTATTTTGTTTGTTGTTTGAGGTGGACGTGGACGAATAGAGTGATTTTGTTTGCTGTTTGTATGGACGTGGACAAAGAATAGAGTAATTTTGCTGTTTGTGTGGACGTGGACGAAGAATGGAGTGATTTTGTTTGCTGTTTGTGTGGACGTGGACAAAGAATAGAGTGATTTTGTTTGTTGTTTGTGTGGACGTAGACTGAGAATAGAGTGATTTTGTTTGCTGTTTGTGTGGACGTGGACAAAGAATATGTTATTTTGTTTCTTGTTTGAGGTGGACGTGGACGAATAGAGTGATTTTGTTTGCTCTTTGTGTGGACGTGGACAAAGAATAGAGTGATTTTGTTTGCTGTTTGTGTGGACGTGTTGATGTTACGTCAGGAGCTGAAGTGGTGTACAGGAGTGACACGTGACGGGGTTGTGGCCTGGAGTGAGGGTCACTTAGCGTGATTGTGGCAGTAATGAGGAAGTGTCAGCTGTGTGGTAGTACCACAGACAGCCACAGCCACCACCCCTCACTACCACCAGCACTCCTGCCATCCATTCCTCACCCCATCATCCTCCTCCCCGCTCCCAGTCATGGAGCCCCACCCCTCCAATTACATGTGTTGTGATCTTTTTAGTGTGGAGCAGTTGTGCACCGCACGTGCACCCTCCCCCTGCACACACACACACACGGAGCGGTCGTGCACCACACGTCCACCCTCCCCCCACACATAGGGGCCGTGCACCACGCGTCAACCCTCCCCCCACACATAGGGGTCGTGCACCACGCGACCACCATCCCCCTACACACACAGCGGTCGTGCACTACACGTCCACTCTCCCCCCCACACATAGAGGTCGTGCACCACGCGTCCACCCTCCCCCTTCACACACAGCGGTCGTGCACCACACGTCTACCCTCCCCCCACACATAGGGGTCGTGCACCACGCGACCACCCTCCCCCTACACACACAGCGGTCGTGCACCACGCGTCTACCCTCCCCCCACACATAGAGGTCGTGCACCACGCGTCCACCCTCCCCCTACACATAGAGGTCGTGCACCACGTGTCTACCCTCCCCCACACATAGGGGCCGTGCACCTCTCCTGCAGCCTCGCCCGTCTCGTGGGAGCAGTGTGCAGTTTCGTACAGGGAAGGACGGTGTCATGACGTCCCAGTGTGACAAGCGTTATAGAGGTCCCGTGTGTGTGTGTGTGTGTGTGTGTGTGTGTGACCTCGGTGGTATCAGACCGACTGTGACCCCACGTGAGGTCAGAGTCAGACTTAATAGGTCACGAGTCAGCCACCCCTGGGTTCCCACAGTGTGGTAGGTATACAAACACTTGGCTACATCATTGCTGATCACAATCAGTAAAGGTTCGTGGCCAGGCCAGGCCAGGCCAGGCCAGGCTGGGTCAGGCCAACCTCTCGCCTGGCAGAGAGGAGAGAGAGAGAAGGAGAGGAAAAGCATCTCAAGAAGTTGATTAAACTCTGGGTAAACATCTTCATTACTTCACGTGGCGGTAAATTATCTGAGAGGTTTGATAACTCCCGCTATGTTTGTCGGCCTTACGTGGTCTATGTAGACTGGCCTGGTGTGTGTGTGTGTGTGTGTGTGTGGTGGTCCCCCCCCCCCCCACTCCCGCGGAGGATGTTAAAGGTGGCCACCTTCCTGATGGCACCCCTGACGTGATGGTAAACCCCCCAGCCCTCCCGTCGAGTGGACGTGTGAACTGTGTTTGGTAGGCGGGTGTTCCGTCAGGCACGTCTCTTCCCCCACCTGGCACTAGAGTAGCAGTGTCTTGGGTGTGCCGCTCCAGTACACTGCAGCACTGTCCTCCTCCCAGGCCGGATACATAGCCAGAAGCAGCAGCAGTAGTAAACCCACTCCTCGGGCTGAGGGCCTCGCCTGTGAGTGCCCACACAGGCGTGTCATTGAGTGAGGGAGGAGGGCCGCTCTGGTGGCTACTGGTGCACACAGTTGTGTGGACGTCGGCGGCTGCTGCTGCTGCTGGCCTGTTGTTCCTAGTGGCTCCAACGAGATCCACTGGGATAATCGACTCCTTGTGTTGGTGGTAGGATCATGAGCGTTGCGTCTCTCTCACGGGTGTGTGTGTGTGTGTGTGTGTGTGTGTGTGTGTGTATGTGTGTGTGTGTGTGGGAGATGGCAGAGGAGGAGGAGGAGAGCCTCCTCTTCTCTCTTCCCTCCCTCCCTTCATCTCCTCCTCACTCACTCCCTCCCAGCGGCCTCCTTCCTCTCCCTTCATTAGAGCCGTGTAATACAACACCTGGCGAGGTGACGTGCCTGTATTATTTACCGTGTGAATGCCGCCTCTCCCTCGTAAAGGTCAACTTTCACCTCCCGTCCGCCTTCAAGGGGTTGATGGAGCTGGAAGGCCAGGGAAATGCGTCGTGTGGATGCGCTCGCTGTGCGCTTCGCCCTCTACGTACGTGTTCCTGCGTCGTGGCCTGGACGTCGTCGTGAGGTGTGGATCCGTCACTGGACCAGGCTTTGAGGGGACGGGGGGGTCAGGTCGATGGCCAGGTCGGCATCTATCAGGGTCGCACCCTCCAGCTCAGTGGGTCAGAGGGTCGTTTTATATATATATATATATATATATATACAAGCTCCCGTTACGTAGGTCTGTTCCAGCTTGAAGCTCCACAGTCCTGTCATAGAATTACTTTTTCTTCAGCTTTTGTTTATGCCTATAGGAAGGAACCGATTTGCATCTGAAAAGGTTCTGATTACATTTACAACATGGTTATGTTGTCTGAATTACTTTTCCTGTCCCCCACGACAGCTGAATTCCAGGTGCAGGTGCTGGCGTGATACAGGTCACTGCTTCAGAAAACCCAGGGAATTTTACACCATGGCGTAGCTCTAGGTGGGGGAGAAAAAAGAAAAAAAGACTTTTTAGTTGTGTAGAGAATCGGTTGAGTGATGAAAAATGTATATTTTTTTGTCAGTTTAGAAGAGAATCAATGATTACGTTGAATATATATATATATATATATATATATATATATATATATATATATATATATATATATATAAATACTACAGTGGTGTAAGGTATCAGTATTGGGGTGGTAAGTTATATGCCAGGTTCCGTATGGCGTCATGCGCGGGGCGCCACAGATGCGTCTCTTCATTAAGTGTGCGTCATGATAACGGCCGCCCAGGCCAGACTGTATCTCCCCCCGCCTGACATATACCACGCCCCTCCTGCTCTACGTGTGTATTATATTGTAATTTGATTTAAACCCTTAAATCACGCCTCCTCCTCCTCACCCTCCTCCTCCTCCTCCTCCGCCTCCTCATTCACTCACTCACTCACTCCCCCTTTCATTGGGGATTAATTCTGTGATTAGTGGGTTACACCGATTGATTAAGTGGCCTGATTAATCCTCTTTCATCCCCCCGTGACCACAGCGGTACGACCCGTGGGTACGAGGACATGACCCGTGGGTATGATGGCTGGGCTTTTGACCTGATCCGTAAGGATCAGGTTAATGGTCCCGGTTAGCGAAGAGCCGTACCGCAGTGCTTTAGGGTCGTACCGTCGTGCTCAAAAGACGTGCTGCGGTGCTCTAGAGTCGTACCGTCGTGCTCAAGGGTCGCACCGTCATGCTCAAAGGTCGTACCGTCGTGCTCAAAGGGTCGCACCGCCGTGCTCAAGGCTCGTACCGTCGTGCTCAAGGCTCGAACCGTCGTGCTTAAGGGCCGTACCGCCGTGCTCAAGGGTCGCACCGTCATGCTCAAAGGGTCGTACCGCCGTGCTCGAAGGGTCTTACCGTCGTGCCAAGAGACTGTGCTTGAGGGTCGTACCGTTGTGCTCAAGGGTCGTATCGCGGTGCTCAAGGGTCGTATCGCCGTGCTCAAGGGTCGTACCGTCGCCTACCGCAGCTCCATCGGCATACATCATGACCCGACGTAACTGTAGACACACAATGTCTTGACTGAAACACCCATCGCGTTGATGTGGTGAGCGAACGCAGGAACACGGCAAAGCGACACGTCATGAGTGGGGTGCCCGAATTAAGACTTGATCATCTCACCGCCTGAGCGTTGATTATGACAATTAGTGAGAGATAATTATGATAGTGAGAGATGATAATGACAATTAGTGAGAGATAATTATGATAGTGAGAGATGATAATGACAATTAGTGAGAGATAATTATGACAATTAGTGAGAGATGATAGTGACAATTAGTGAGAGATAATTATGACAGGTAGTGAGAGATGATAATGACAGATAATTATGACAATTAGTGAGAGATAATTATATTAACAATTACCTATTCTTTTTGGATAGAAAACCTTGGTTATTGAATGCAGATGTGGACTGTACTTATTATAAAATGAATTATTCAAGTGAACTGCGTCTTGTCAGTATGTTTTATAATGCTATATCAATTTCGTTTTGTCCCTGACGCCTAATTTTGTGACTTGTTTCTTGATTATATTACATTTTGACAGGTTTCGTGCCTGCTCCTGCGTCGTAATTAGCGTGAGGTATGCAGGGTTTATTCTGTCGTTTGCATGTGTGGAGGTGGGTGACAGTACGTCACTCCGTGCCGCGGGCACACGAAGGCGACGTCGCTGCTGTCTTGTCGTGTACGATAATTGATCAGTAGTATGTACGGTATGGGACCCGCGAAGAAGGACGCTTGACCGGCTGGCGGGCGGGCTAGCGGGCAGCCGACCGACCCGCACCCACCCAACCCAGCGTAGGAGGAACAGTGCCGGAATTGCTATACTGTTGCTGCTGTCCAGTGCTCTCTCTCTCTCTCTCTCTCTCTCTCTCTCTCTCTCTCTCTCTCTCTCTCTCTCTCTCTCTCTCTCTCTCTCTCTCTCTCTCGGCTGTGCTATAGCGTTTCAGTGTCGCCTCGTAGTGGTTTATGATCTCCTCCCTCCCCTTCCTTGGGTGGTGGGTTGTTGGTGGTATGGACGAGCGGCAACGCCTCCTCCTCCTCCTCCTCCTTCCTGTGCTGTTAACTTGCTGTGGTGTTGTGTGTGGCCCTGGTGTGTGTGTGTGTGTGTGTGTGTGTGTGTGTGTGTGTGTCTTAGCGGGCCAGTAGGAGCCGCTAGGCTATGGGGCAAGACTTCCCAGATGGCCGCGTCTGTCATGCTTTTTACCAAGACGACCATTAGGGCCTTCCACGTCACGGAGCGCACACCCCACGGGGCAGAGAGAGAGAGAGAGAGAGGAGAGAGAGAGAGAGAGAGAGAGAGATGAGAGAGAGAGAGACTATTATCTAGTTCCACCACTGGGGAGTGTGTGTGGTATTATCTAGTTCCACCACTGGGGAGTGTGTGTGGTGTTATCTAGTACCACCACTGGGGAGTGTGTGTGGTATTATCTAGTTCCACCACTGGGGAGTGTACGTGGGGTAATCTAGTACTACCACTGGGGAGTGTGTGTGGGGTTATCTAGTACCACACTGGGGAATGTGTGTGGTGTTATCTAGTACCACCACTGGGGAGTGTGTGTGGGGTTATCTAGTACCACACTGGGGAATGTGTGTGGTGTTATCTAGTACCACCACTGGGGAGTGTACGTGGGGTTATCTAGTACCACCACTGGGGAGTGTGTGTGGGGTTATCTAGTACCACCACTGGGGAGTGTGTGTGGTGTTATCTAGTACCACCACTGGGGAGTGTGTGTGGGGTTATCTAGTACCACACTGGGGAATGTGTGTGGTGTTATCTAGTACCACCACTGGGGAGTGTGTGTGGGGTTATCTAGTACCACCACTGGGGAGTGTGTGTGGGGTTATCTAGTACCACCACTGGGGAGTGTGTGTGGGGTTATCTAGTACCACCACTGGGGAGTGTACGTGGGGTTATCTAGTTCCACCACTGGGGAGTGTACGTGGGGTTATCTAGTACCACCACTGGGGAGTGTACGTGGGGTTATCTAGTACCACACTGGGGAATGTGTGTGGTGTTATCTAGTACCACCACTGGGGAGTGTGTGTGGGGTTATCTAGTACCACACTGGGGAATGTGTGTGGTGTTATCTAGTACCACACTGGGGAATGTGTGTGGTGTTATCTAGTACCACCACTGGGGAGTGTGTGTGGTGTTATCTAGTACCACACTGGGGAATGTGTGTGGTGTTATCTAGTACCACCACTGGGGAGTGTGTGTGGTATTATCTAGTTCCACCACTGGGGAGTGTGTGTGGTGTTATCTAGTACCACACTGGGGAATGTGTGTGGTGTTATCTAGTACCACACTGGGGAATGTGTGTGGTGTTATCTAGTACCACACTGGGGAATGTGTGTGGTGTTATCTAGTACCACACTGGGGAATGTGTGTGGTGTTATCTAGTACCACCACTGGGGAGTGTGTGTGGTATTATCTAGTTCCACCACTGGGGAGTGTGTGTGGTATTATCTAGTTCCACCACTGGGGAGTGTGTGTGGTGTTATCTAGTACCACACTGGGGAATGTGTGTGGTGTTATCTAGTACCACACTGGGGAATGTGTGTGGTGTTATCTAGTACCACACTGGGGAATGTGTGTGGTGTTATCTAGTACCACACTGGGGAATGTGTGTGGTGTTATCTAGTACCACCACTGGGGAGTGTGTGTGGTATTATCTAGTTCCACCACTGGGGAGTGTGTGTGGGGTTATCTAGTTCCACCACTGGGGAGTGTGTGTGGGGTTATCTAGTTCCACCACTGGGGAGTGTGTGTGGTGTTATCTAGTACCACCACTGGGGAGTGTGTGTGGTGTTATCTAGTACCACACTGGGGAATGTGTGTGGTGTTATCTAGTACCACACTGGGGAATGTGTGTGGTGTTATCTAGTACCACACTGGGGAATGTGTGTGGTGTTATCTAGTACCACCACTGGGGAGTGTGTGTGGGGTTATCTAGTACCACCACTGGGGAGTGTGTGTGGTGTTATCTAGTACCACCACTGGGGAGTGTACGTGGGGTAATCTAGTACTACCACTGGGGAGTGTGTGTGGTATTATCTAGTTCCACCACTGGGGAGTGTGTGTGGTATTATCTAGTTCCACCACTGGGGAGTGTGTGTGGTATTATCTAGTTCCACCACTGGGGAGTGTGTGTGGTATTATCTAGTTCCACCACTGGGGAGTGTGTGTGGTATTATCTAGTTCCACCACTGGGGAGTGTGTGTGGTGTTATCTAGTACCACCACTGGGGAGTGTACGTGGGGTTATCTAGTTCCACCACTGGGGAGTGTGTGTGGTGTTATCTAGTACCACCACTGGGGAGTGTGTGTGGGGTTATCTAGTACCACACTGGGGAATGTGTGTGGTGTTATCTAGTACCACCACTGGGGAGTGTGTGTGGTGTTATCTAGTACCACCACTGGGGAGTGTGTGTGGTATTATCTAGTTCCACCACTGGGGAGTGTACTTGGGGTAATCTAGTACTACCACTGGGGAGTGTGTGTGGTGTTATCTAGTACCACCACTGGGGAGTGTGTGTGGGGTTATCTAGTACCACCACTGGGGAGTGTACGTGGGGTTATCTAGTACCACCACTGGGGAGTGTACGTGGGGTAATCTAGTACTACCACTGGGGAGTGTGTGTGGTGTTATCTAGTACCACCACTGGGGAGTGTGTGTGGGGTTATCTAGTTCCACCACTGGGGAGTGTACGTGGGGTTATCTAGTTCCACCACTGGGGAGTGTGTGTGGGGTTATCTAGTTCCACCACTGGGGAGTGTGTGTGGGGTTATCTAGTACCACACTGGGGAATGTGTGTGGTGTTATCTAGTACCACCACTGGGGAGTGTGTGTGGTATTATCTAGTTCCACCACTGGGGAGTGTGTGTGGTGTTATCTAGTACCACACTGGGGAATGTGTGTGGTGTTATCTAGTACCACCACTGGGGAGTGTACGTGGGGTTATCTAGTACCACCACTGGGGAGTGTACGTGGGGTTATCTAGTTCCACCACTGGGGAGTGTACGTGGGGTTATCTAGTACCACCACTGGGGAGTGTGTGTGGGGTTATCTAGTTCCACCACTGGGGAGTGTGTGTGGGGTTATCTAGTACCACCACTGGGGAGTGTACGTGGGGTTATCTAGTACCACCACTGGGGAGTGTACGTGGGGTTATCTAGTACCACCACTGGAGAGTGTGTGTGGTGTTATCTATTACCACCACTGGGGAGTGTGTGTGGTGTTATCTAGTACCACCACTGGGGAATGTGTGTGGTGTTATCTAGTACCACCACTGGGGAGTGTGTGTGGTGTTATCTAGTACCACCACTGGGGAGTGTGTGTGGTATTATCTAGTTCTACCACTGGTGAATGTGTGTGGTATTATCTAGTTCCACCACTGGGGAGTGTACTTGGGGTAATCTAGTACTACCACTGGGGAGTGTGTGTGGGGTTATCTAGTTCCACCACTGGAGAGTGTGTGTGACTAGTTCCACCACTGGGGAGTGTATATGGGGTTATCTAGTACCACCACTGGGGAGTGTACGTGGGGTAATCTAGTACCACCACTGGGGAGTGTGTGTGAGGTTATCTAGATCCACCAATGGTGAGTGTACGTGGGGTTATCTAGTACCACCACTGGGGAGCGTGTGCGGGGTTATCTAGTACCACCACTGGGGAGTGTACGTGGGGTTATCTAGTACCACCACTGGCGAGTGTGTGAGATTATCTAGTTCCACCACTGGGGAGTGTGTATGTGAGATTATCCAGTTCCATCAGGAAGCAGTACCCTTTGGAAGATAATGGTGTCTGTCAGACATGTGCTATTCAGTGGGGACCTTACGGTGCCACTGGTAGGAACTGAGGAGAGGGGGTGGGGGGCGCCGCCGCTGGGGCGTGGGAGGGCAGAGAGAGTGCCACTTATAAAGGTACCGCTGGAGTGAGTGCCAGCCCTCAAGTGCGTGCTTCAGCGAAGTTAGAACTGCATTGCTCTAGAGTGCGTTGAGTGCGTGAGGTAGCGGTGAGAGTGGCACCAGTGAGAGGCGTGAGGTAGCAGTGAGAGTGGCACCAGTGAGAGGGTTGAGGCACCAGTGAAAGAGTTGAGGGAGCAGTGAGAGTGCCACCAGTGACAGGGTTGAGGCACCAGTGAGAGGGCCACCAGTGAGAGGGTTGAGGCACCAGTGAGAGGGTTGAGGCACCAGTGAGAGGGGCACCAGTGAGAGGGTTGTGGCAGCAGTGAGAGTGGTACCAGTGTGAGAGGGTTGTGGCAGCAGTGAGAGTGGCACCAGTGAGAGGGTTGAGAAAGCAGTGAGAGTGCCACTAGTGAGAGTGCTTCAGGGACTAGGTAATGGTGGTCGTCGTGGGTCGTGGAGCGATAGGGAGAGGTGGGGGGTTAGGTGGTGGGGGCAGAAGTGGTCGTGGAGGGTTACGGAGGAGAGGGAAGGGTGTGTGTGGGGTGTGTGTGTGTGGGTGAGGGTGAGGGGGTCGTCAGCTGGGCCTTTGTCAGGGAAGCCGTTCTTTTGTTGTTGCTTCAGCTGCACCGCCATCATCGCCGCCAGCAGCAGCAGCAGCAGCTTACTGAGGCCGCTGTCATACCCCCCCCTCAACCCCCCCTTCCCCCTCATCCAACAGCCCATCCCCCCTCCTTCTCCTCCTCCTCCTCCCCCTCCCCGAGCGATACACGTTAACCCTGTGGCTTCTGGCAAGAGTGTCGTTGTAAGTCCATCTCTCTCTCTCTCTCTCTCTCTCTCTCTCTCTCTCTCTCTCTCTCTCTCTCTCTCTCTCTTGGTGATACTAGTGGATCCCCTTGTGTGTGTGTGTGTGTGTGTGTGTGTGTGTGTCTGGCTGTCTGTCTCGGTGTCTGTGTTTTCCCAGGATGAGAGAGAAAGGGGGGGGGGGGAGAGAGAGAGACAACGTGTGTGTGTGTGTGTATGCAACAACGGATATGGCCTCCACACACAGTGGCTGGCCTTTACTGCCTCAACATGGAGTTACGGCGAGACCGTAACTCATGGCCGGTCTCATCCCTGGGTCAGAACGGACGATATCCAGGGCCTCCAGCACGAGAACCATCTGCCACACACACACACACACACACACACACACACACACACACACACACACACACACACACACATACACACACGATGGGTACCTCATCGTCAGGATGTGGGGGGAGGGAGCGGAGCGTGAGAAAGGTGCGAGATGTGCGCGAAGTGAGAAGTATCGCTGGGGAAGGGGAGGGCACGGATGAGAGAGAGAGAGAGAGAGAGAGAGAGAGAGAGAGAGAGAGAGAGAGAGAGAGAGAGAGAGAGAGAGAGAGAGAGATGAGAGAGAGAGAGAGAGAGAGAGAGAGAGAGAGAGAGAGAGAGAGAGAGAGAGAGAGAGCACTTTGATCCCATTATTTTTGTCTTTACGGTGAATACGTAATGACTGGTCTGGAATGGTAGTTCGCGTCACCAAGTATGTCAGTGATGTTGACATGGTTTACAGCGGAATTGAGATAACCCCCTACTTCCCCTTCCCCCTTCCCCCCTTCCCCCTTCCCCCCTTTTTAGATAAGCCTTATGAATATTCTAAGGTCAAATAACGGTATGCAAAGGTCTCGACGTCCCTCCTGACGAAGGTCAGAGGTCAGGCGGCACCCTGGTGGGAGGCCGTGGTACGGTCTGTTGGGGAGAGGAGGAGGAAGAAGGGGAGGTTGGGGAGGCATCCGGAACACGGCAGTGATGGGGAGGGAGGAGGGGTGGTGTCTGATGGGGGACGGGGGCAATGCAGCCCTTGATTCATAGGTTCAAAAAAATCAAGATCACACACACGAAGTGTAGGAAAAAGTTGTGGGAGCTGAAACTACTAGGAGTCGGGGGGGATTCACTCCTCCACATCCCGAAGTAATGCACTACGAGAGAGAGAGAGAGAGAGAGAGAGAGAGAGAGAGAGAGAGAGAGAGAGAGAGAGAGAGAGACATTTGTGAAGTTATTCTTGTTTTCTTTTCTTTCTTTTTCAGGACACTTACAACTTCGTGTTACTTGCGTTGGGTCGCAGGGGTTGTGACGCGTATGTTGTACCCTCGATCGTGGTTGTTCGCTGAGGACGCCTGTTGTAGAGGGCTGAGGGCCGGACTCAGGGGAGGTGGTTGGACACACCTTTGCCTGGGATAGTGTTTGATCTCCTGGGTGTATACGGGAGGAGGAGCTAGCGAGGGATCCGGTGTTATACGGGAGGACGGCTTGCCAACGATGATGTACAAGGGAGTAGCGAAGCGTCTGATGTTATACGGGTGAGGGATTAGCGAAGTGTCTGGTGTTATACGGGTGAGGGATTAGCGAAGTGTGGTGTTATACGAGTGAGGGATTAGCGAAGTGTCTGGTGTTATACGGGTGAGGGATTAGCGAAGTGTCTGGTGTTATACGGGTGAGGGATTAGCGAGAGGATGGCGTGGCAGAAATGGAGATACAAGGGGTAGGGGAGGTGGAGGATTCTCATGTGGTGGCCTCTCTCCCTCCCACCCACCCACCACCTGCCTGACGGAGGCGCTGCTGGGGTCCAGCTTGAAGACACCTGGTGAATAGGTAATGTGGGGTCAGAAGGGAAGCCCCGACCCTACAAGATGTAGTGCCTGCCTCTCTCTCTCTCTCTCTCTCTCTCTCTCTCTCTCTCTCTCTCTCTCTCTCTCTCTCTCTCTCTCTCTCTCTCTCTCTCTCTCCGAACGTGGTCAGAAACCGTCCTTCAATAATTACGGCGTCACCTGCCCTTTGCCTGCTGGGTCCCTGCGGGGTGATGCGGTGGTGTTGTCCACCTGCGGAGGGACGCACCTGACTGGTGGTGACGGACCTGACTGTGGTGGTGGTGGTGACGGACCTGACTGTGGTGGTGGTGGTGGTGACGGACCTGACTGTGGTGGTGGTGACGGACGTGACTGTGGTGGTGGTGGTGGTGACGGACCTGACTGTGGTGGTGGACCTGACTGTGGTGGTGGTGGTGGACGGTGGTGGTGGTGGTGACGGACGTGACTGGTGGGGGTGGTGGTGTAGAGGGCAGGTGGGAAGGTCCTGTGTGTGTGTGTGTGTGTGTGTGTGTGGCCAGCGACGGGTCATCCCTGGCTATTGTCCTCTTCAAGCCGGGTAACTGATAACCCCCCCCCCCCCATCACCCCACCCATGGTCTGTTGCCACACACTCATAGTTACAATGGGTTTAGTTTCAGTGTGTGTGTGTGTGTGTGTGTGTGTGTGTGTGTATGCAAGTTTGTGGTATGTGCACGAGCGTATTTGTGGCGCAGTACGTATCTTCTGTGTTTGTTTGATTACATGTTGTGTTTGTGCGTGTATAGAGGAAAAGGGGTTTTACCAAACACAGAACAAAATCAGTAAAGAAAATGAAGGAGAATTGAATTGCTTTTATGAATGTTTGTGACGTTCTCCGTTCCATTCGTTAGCCTGAAGGGTTGTGACCAGTTCTGTCTTCTCTCCCAGTGAGAGACCAGGGCTTAGGTATAGCCTCCAGCAGGAGTGGCCTTTCTCTCTTCCTCCTGTTTGAGAAGACGTGGGGCTCCATAGCAATCAGGGAGTAGATGTGAGCGAATGACGTCACTTCGTCTCTTCCTGGCGCTACTTTACTAGTGTGGGAAATGATGAACATGTGAAAAAAAAAAAACGATAATGTAAGAACAAATGAATAAGACAAAACAATAGACGAAAAAAAATGGAATATTCCAAGTCCGCCTCACAGTTATGAGGTGTTATCAATCATTAGCCTTAAAATGATATTCTAAAAATATTATCATTATAATTAGACCATTTACTGCACTCAGACGTGTAATTAACATATTAACTTTATATGTTACTTCATTTTTTTTCGGTAAATTTGTACGTAAGAAGAGTGAACCCTTCTATCTGATATTTTATTAATAACGCGTATGGTAAATGGTAATTCTATTTATTTTCTCTAAAAAGTAACATTAATTTGATTGTTATACTACAGGAGGAAGCGCTTGTTACCTGTAACTATCGGGCATAGACCTTGGCTCTGCCTCCTGTGGGTCCTTACATTATTATTATCATAATTATTGTTATTATTATTATTATTATTATTATTATTATTATTATTATTATTATTATTATTATTGTTGTTGTTATTATTATTATTATCATTATTATTATTATTATTATTATTATTATTATTGTTATTATCATTATTATTATTTATTATTATTATTATTATTATTATTATTATATTATTATTTATTATTATTATTATTATTATTATTATTATTATTATTATTATTATCATTATTATTAATGTATTCCCGTCGTCGGACTTAGAGAACTGACTTGAAGTTACAAGTAAGGCAAAGGTATTGTACATCAGCTTTGATCTGTCTCTACCTCGCTGATGCGGGAAACGGCGATCATATATATATATATATATATATATATATATATATATATATATATATATATATATATATATATATATATATAATCCGAGAGCAATACGACCTCCTAGACCTGTGCAGTGTTACAATTTGCAGTTGAGGCTCTTCCTCTGAGCGCGCCCGCCTTGCCTTTCACAGCATTTGATGAATAAATTAAGTTTTCATATGTGGTGGAAACGTTTTTTCTTTCTTTTTTCTTTTTTTTCCATGAATATTCAAAAGAATGAAAAGAAATGAAGGGTATTCTGGTAAACCCAGGACTGGAGGTTGTGGCTTATAAACACCCCATCAGGTCGGCGATGTAATAGCCTCCCACTCCCCCCTAGATCCCACCAGACCCCACACCTCCTCACCCGACCGGTGAGGGAGGCAGGAGGAGCGTGTGCCCGGCGCGGGACGGAGCGCGGGTTTAGCGAGTATTTAAAAGTGAGCGGTCGGCCGGGGGGGGAGGAGGATTCCAGGTGGTAAAAGTTGCGGTAATCTTGGTGTGAGTGTTGGCGGGAACCTGGGGATAACAGGTCGTGGATTTGCTGTTGGCCTCTCCCCCCTTTCTCCCTCTTCCCCTCCCCACCTCTCTTTCCCTCCTCCTCCTCCTCCTCTTACTTCCCCTCGACGGTGGAGTGTGTCCTCATTCCCCTCCCGTTGTTAACTGTGATATTGGAGTGGGATATGAAATCGAGCTCTGCCGTCGTTCGTTGGTGGGTTGCCGTTGGTAATGATGCTGCTACTGACTATGGCGCAGCGGCAGGGGGAAGGTCGAGGCGAGCGGTGGGAGCGGCAGGGGGAAGGTCGAGGCGAGCGGCAGGGGGAAGGTCTAAGCGAGCGGTGGGAGCGGAAGGAAGGAGAGAAACAAGACGAGGAGCTGGAATGAGGAACAGATCAAGCTGTCTGTGGAGGCGGCCACTCAAGGGTGCGCAGGGTGAGGGGGAGGAGGTGCCAAGAACCTCTCCTTCCCTCCCTCCGTCCCTCCCTCACTCCCTCCCTCCCTGGATTAGCTGCTCATCACTGCAGACGAGTGTACGCGCCATCCGTCCGTGATGAGTCGATTGAGTGGTGGGAGTGGATTGGAATGTGGTGACTTGAATCCCTAGACTCCATCGGGAGGGGCAGTATGGATTGGTGGCTTCTCAGTGTCTCGGTTGATTGGTAGATGTTGGGTTGTGTTCCGGGGGATTACGACCCACCCCCAGCGACCAGCCAGCTAACCAACCATTCAACCAGCCAAACAGCCAGATAGCCAACAAAGAAACCAGCCTGCCAGCCAGCCGGCCAACCAGCCAACTAACCAGCCGACTAGCCAGCCTGCCAATTAACCAGCCAACCAACCAGCCAACTAACTAGCCAACCAACCAGCCAACTAACTAGCCAACCAACCAGCCAGCTGACCAAACAGCCAACTAGCCAACCAACAGACAAACCAGTCAGTCAGCCATCCAACCACCCAACTAACCAACTAACCAACCAGTCAACTAACCAACCAACCAAGCAACCAGCCAGCCAAGCAACCAACCACAACCACATTCTGTTGCTCCAGTGGAGTGTAGTTGTTGGTAATTTCCTCATGCGTTGCCAACTTTGCCAATAAATTAATTGTCTAATGTTCTCGAACACTTAAGGAGCGCGTCACGTTGTTGAAGTAATGGCACGCGGCACGTTTTCTTCCTCTTCTTGAATTATTTGCGTTTTATATTTCGTTTTCTTGTTCTCGTTATGTTATTGTTATTCAGTTTCTTTAAGCATGATTTTAAGTTGCCAGTTCCGATTTTCTCTTTCCATAGTCTCTCTCTCTCTCTCTCTCTCTCTCTCTCTCTCTCTCTCTCTCTCTCTCTCTCTCTCTCTCTCTCGCAAGTTAATTCAAGGAGCCATTAATTATAATTAATCATCCACACACACACACACACACACACACACACACACACACACACACACACACACATGGGGACATGGGAACGTGACCTGGGGTGAGGACGCCCGTCATAACTAGTGGGCCGCGCCACAGCTGGTGTGGTGGTGGTGGTGGTGGGTGTAAGGGTGTGTGTGTGTGTGGGGGGGGTGGGGTGTTGGATGCCACCTGTGGTGGTGACCCGGCAGGAATGTGTTGCCACACTGCCCCCCCCCCCAACACTGTTGCTCTCCTGCCAGCAGCAGTCCAGTGTGGCGAGGGGATTAATGATGGCAGGGGCAGCTGACTACTGTTGGTAGGTCGAGAGTCGTTCGTCACTGACACCCGTCTGTGTGTGGCACCCATCTGTGTGTGTGACACCCGTTTGTGTGTGACACCCGTCTGTGTGTGTGACACCCGTTTGTGTGTGACACCCGTCTGTGTGTGTGACACCCGTCTGTGTGTGTGACACCCGTCTGTGTATGTGTGACACCCGTCTGTGTATGTGTGACACCCGTCTGTGTGTGTGACACCCGTCTGTGTATGTGTGACACCCGTCTGTGTGTGTGACACCCGTCTGTGTGTGTGACACCCGTCTGTGTGTGTGACACCCGTTTGTGTGTGACACCCGTCTGTGTGTGGCATCCATCTGTATGGGCAGATCTTTGGAAAGACTTGTAGGAGGAGGGCCATGGGTGCGTTTGTGGATCAATAATACCTTAAGTCCTTCCGTAATTCGTTTCTTTGATAACTTGATTTTGATATTGGTAGTGCGTTCAAAGCGGCAGCCGAGAGTTCATGGAATTTCATGCGAGGGAAAACATGTTGCTGGTTCCCTCCCTCGCTGACCTACTCACGTGGCACACAGACAAACGTGCATCAGGTTGTACCTCAGTGTGGTGTTTGAAATCCCAGGAAATTTACGTTCGTGGTAAGACATGATAGAAGCAAATTTTGCAGAAAATATTCGTTCTGTTTTGTTCTGATTGTAGAAAAAAAAATATAAGAAATAAAAACGATATTGTTTGAACCGACGGAGAATCTGACGTGTGGGTTGTCGACCTCCACCGCCACCAGCAGGTGAGGGTGGGGGAGAAGGGAGAAGGGAGGGAGGTCATTGGTCTTCCACCGCACCCGTAGTGCGAGGCGGACTGATGAGAGAGAGAGAGAGAGAGAGAGAGAGAGAGAGAGAGAGAGAGAGAGAGAGAGAGAGAGAGTGGGCACCTCTGCCTCACTCCTCCGCTCACCTGTGTCTCATCTGGGAGCTCTTGCTTCAGACCCAACGCCACAGTTCCCTTGGCAGAGTTCCTCCATCCCTCCCACACTGGCTGGGGTCCCACACCCGACCCGCGGTGGAAACGTTATCCCCCCAGCGCGTCTTGTTGACCTTCTCATTCCTGTAGCGGCCAGAGGAGGAGGATGGTGGCTCTGATTTCTGTCAACAGCTGTGAGATTTGTCAAACTAGACGGGGAGACTTGGGGGGCGGCCTGCCTACCCCGTCTGTCTGGTCAGCGTAGCTGGATTTTTATCACAAGCAAGATAATGTACCATTTTTTTTTTTCGTCTGTATCACATAACAGATGGTGGAGCGTGGAGTGAGTGTTTCATCATTTCGTCTGAGAAGACGAATGATATAGAGGTGTTCTTCAGCTCATGTGTGAGTTCTCCAGGTGTCTCGGGTCGATGGGGGGGGGAACTTAAGAGACGATAGCTGACGTTCGTCCCAGCTTAGATTATCGTCCGGAGCGACTCTGGGTGAGCTAGTAACACGGTAGAGGGTGGGAGAGGGTCGACTACTGTCCTGGCGGGGCTGGTGATGATGTCGTTGGCAGTGGGCCAGTACTGGAGGGTGTTGAAGGTGTCGTGGTGGTGGTGGTGGTGGTGGGATGTGGTCGTGGGAGCTGTCGTCGTCAACGTAGATGCCGGTGACAGGAAGCGTTGACGTCCTCTCATCGAACAGGTGCGTCCGTCAGGACAATGATGTGTGAGGGAAGTACGAGGGTAGGGGGCGGGGTCCATCACCTCTGTGGCCGACGGGACGCCAGCACAGGTGAGAGAGAGGAGGAGGGGACTGGAAGGTGGAGATGGCCTCCCTCGGAAGCGTATATCGTGACGACGCTCACCCGGGATAGCC
The DNA here is from genome assembly GCF_036320965.1 of Panulirus ornatus. Lineage (NCBI taxonomy): Eukaryota > Metazoa > Arthropoda > Malacostraca > Decapoda > Palinuridae > Panulirus > Panulirus ornatus. The sequence continues at coordinate 5,263,309 of NC_092240.1, forward strand.
TGCAACCAGAGGGGAATGGTACTTCCCCCTGCTGCCGAGGGAGGGAAGGGGGGGGGTCGATGATCGTCTTATGGCCTGACACGGGCGGAAAGCCTTGGCCAAGTCGAGGAAGGTAGTGCACGGGAGAGAGGACGGGGAGGGAGGCGGAGGCCTCGCTCTTTAGAGTTGTTGCTACGGAGGTGTAGAGGAGGTGTTGGGAGTCATTAAGGAGATGAGTGGCGTGATGAGCGTGGGGACCGGTGTAGCCGGGGAGGACGGGAGTGAGTGAGGCTGGCTGGCTGGCTGGCGGGCTGGCTGGCGCACGGAGGCTGGGTGTGCCTGCGTAATCTCTTGATCAATATTAGACACAGGTCCCGCCCGTTCCCTATATCTGACCTCAACCATTGTACAGTTGTCACCAGGACTCCCGGCCCGCCCAGTGCCTGCCTGCCTGCCCCACCAGGGGCGCCCACCGTGCCGCCCTTGGGCCATGATGAGGGAAATTGGTCCTTTCCGGAGATGCAAGTGATGCTGGGAGGGTGTTGATGATGGCGGCGGTGGCGGTGGCGGCGGCGTCCTGCCTCCCAGCTGCTGGAGCACCCGCCCCTCACCGCCCCTCTCTCACACTCCCCTCACCGCCCCTCTCCCACACTCCCCTCACCGCCCTTTCCCACACTCTAACTCGCCCCTCACCGCCCTTTCCCACACTCCATTCACCACACTTTCCCGCACCTTCCCCTCACCGCTTTCTCTCCCATACCCCTCACTGCCCTTTCCCACACTCCCCTCACCATCCTTTTCCACGTTCCCCTCGCCGCCCTTTCCCACATTTCCCTTATCACTTTCGCTCCCACCCCTCATCGCCCATTCCCACACTCACGTGACTCTCATTGCCCTCCCCCACACTCCCACCTGCCCCTCACCGCCCTCTCCCATACTCCCACCTGCCCCTCACCGCCCTCTCCCTCATTCCCACCTGCCCCTCACTACCCTCTCCCTCACTCCCACCTGCCAATCATCGCCCTCTCCCACACCCCCCAGGACAGGGTCATCCCCACCCTGCCTTCCGTCATATGCTCAGTACACTAATGTACCCAGAATGGAGTTGCTCAGGTGTGGGTGCTGATGTGCTCTGGCTCCAAATACCCGATAGATATTTAATGGCCATGTATCTATTTGTCCATGTTCTCTCCGTCCCTTCGTGAGTGCATCCTTGGGCTCTCTCTCTCTCTCTCTCTCTCTCTCTCTCTCTCTCTCTCTCTCTCTCTCTCTCTCTCTCTCTCTCTCTCTCTCTCATATATCGTAAAGCTTGGCTCCCACCTAGTCTGCTGTGGTCGCCGCCGCCGCTGCCGCTGCTGCTGCATTCTTGTGTTGTGTACCCGATGATGACGAAGGCTACACACGCACGTCACAACACCGTGGCCGGTGTGGTAGGTTCGCCTGAGCCCAGGCACCTGCCCGGCCCAGGCCTGCTCGTCCTTGCACCGGACTAAACTACTTAACTTTTGCGCTCTGCTGTCTCCCCCACCTTCGGGAGACACTCGGTATATATATCTCCCCTCTCCTCCCTCACCCTGAGGAGCGTAAACGCCCAAGCCGTCGGAGACATACGCACCCACCCCCCGCAACCCTCCCACGCTCTCTCGTGCGTCGGTGCCCTGGGGGGGCGCTGCCGCCGCCCGTTGTACCCCGCCAGTGCTCCTCGTCATGCAGTCACCACAGCCCTTCATCGGGTACCGTAGCCACGAGCACGTATGTGCTGGTGCAGCTGTAGGCGTGGTCTTGCACACCTCGGTATCCCGTCCGTTGTAAAGTAGGCTAATCATCCGGTGCGTAAGGTCATTAATCACCCTCGTTGTCATTTGACTTTCACCACTGGGGCCTGTGTGGCGCTAATGGATTCGGACTTTCAGTGCTTTTTTTTTTGCTAGTGGAACAGTGACCTCCAGTGCCATTTGCTAGTGGAGCGGCGACCTCCCATGCCATTTGCTAGTGGAGCGTCGACTTCCCATGCCATTTGCTAGTGGAGCGTCGACTTCCCATGCCATTTGCTAGTGGAGCGGCGACCTCCCATGCCATTTGCTAGTGGAGCAGTGACTTCCACTGCACTCTGACCCCATGATGCACCCTGGATGCAGTCAGTATCGTGGTACAACGCGTCATGTTGTGGTGGGAGGGAGGGGGTGGATGGTGAGTTGTGTCTGGTGAGGACGCGTTGCGCGGGTGGTGGAGGTGATAACGTCCGGTGGTGTCAGCCTGTGTTTGGTGTGACCCAAGCATAGTGGAGGGAGGAGGAATGGCACTGTACGGTCCAGCGAGGGAGGGAGCAGGCAGAAAGGAAGGAAGGAAGGAGGGAGGAAGGGAGGTATTATTCATACCTGAGCGTGGAGGCTCAGGACGACACACACACACACACACACACACACACACACACACACACACACACACACACACGGGAACGTCTCAGATATGTACACATATCAGAAGCACGACTGATGTGTACGTGTCGTGAAAGCGAGGTGCACAGTGTGTGTGTGTGTGTGTGTGTGTGTGTGTGTGTGTGTGTGTGTGTAACACGTACGCTGTACCTGGTGGCTGTGGGATCACGGCTGGAGTGGGTGGTGGAGGTGTATACCGAAGGTGCTGCGTGAGAACCTGCCATGGGGTAAGCCGCCTCCTGCAGGGACAGCTGGTGTTGGTGAGCGTGGTGGAGGCAGCTGGGGAGGGGTCGGCCCTGACGAGCGATTCCCATGATTGACCGTGGCCGGCCGCCGGGCCGGGCTGGTGGCTGAAGGAGTTTGGAGTCACGTCTGTAACGAGACGTAAACACTGGAGCTAGTGGAAGCTGTCTGCAGCGGAGGTCGTGTGTGAAGTGGTGACGAGGGGAGGGAAGTGGGATCTTTCTGGGATACGGTTTTGGGAGGGAATGGAGGGGAATGGGTCGAGGGAAGGTGAGTGTGAAGTGCTGACGAGGGGAGGGAAGTGGGATCCCTCAGGGATAAGGTTTTGGGAGGGAGTGGAGGGGAATGGGTGGAGGGAAGGTGAGTGTGGGAGGGGCTGGAGTGGATGGGGAAGAGCCAGGTGTGGACGGATCTGACACACGAGAGACGGAGGTGGAATCCTCCAGATGGAAGTGGTGGAGCTAGCTGGGATGTGTGTGTGTGTGTGTGTGTGTGTGTGCTGCTGGTGTTCCCTCCAACTGTGGTGGGATGCAAGCTCTCACGATGGTGCCCCTAGGGCTCTAGGGTCGTACCGCCCACCGTGCTGTAGATTCGTACCGCCCTCCGTGCTCTAGGGTCGTACCGGCCACCGTGCTCTAGGGTCGTACCGCCCTCAGTGCTCTAGGGTCGTACCGCCCTCCGTGCTCTGGAGGTTAACGCCATTCCTCTCTTAAGCCGATGGAGAGATTGGCTTCTCCCTTACGACACTGTCGACCATGGACGCCCATGGTGGGTCGGCTGTGCCGCCCCTCTACCCATCTTGGCTCGACCGAGGCTGTGTTCCACAGCCACAGACCTGGTCACCAAGGACAAGAAGAACCATCTTGTACAGCGATTTAAAGTGTAACAGTTTGAAAGGTGATTAACGTGAGATTGTTGCGTGATGCTGATGGAACAATGATTGTGTTCGTAATGTTTACGGAGAATTAGTGACGAGAAAAAGAATATCAGCATTTGTGGTCCCAGGTATCTACATGGAAATAGATGAGGACTTATAGTGAAGTGTTCTAAGTTGTTCAAGATACGCCAGTGTACCATTTCACGGGCCATTCTTGCTGTTTAGCGAAACATTTGAATATTCGTTTTTTTTTCTCCTTTTCATCACAGTTCCGTAAATGTTGCTTGAGAAGTATGTTTCTCTGTCGTAGAACAGAGGGGTGGACGGTGTATTCTGAGAACAATTGAGCCAAATGGTCTAGTGCTGTTTCATATATCATCGTTCAGTTATTTAGAACTTCACGTTTTCGAGACAGATAATTATAATGTTACATCTGAAGAAAACGGAGTCACGCTTAAGGGGTCACTTCTCTTGATTCTTCTTCATTTTCTGATACAGTTGTTTTGTCTCGTGAGCAAATGAGAAACTAATCCAAATATTGTTTACAGCGACAGGCGAATGTCACGGCAGTCGTGTGTCTGTGAGTTGTGAGTGGCTCAAAAATATGTTCTGGCTCTCCATTTCAAAGGTTTTATACGGTCGTATAAAAATGAGCAACATACTGAAAGAGTTATTGTACTGAAACTCTCTTGCTTTTCATAGGCACTGTTTATTGTTATTATTATTATTGTTGTTATCATTATTATTATTATTATTGTTATTATTATTATTATTATTATTATTATTATTATTATTATTATTATTAATGTTGTTATTATTATTATTATTATTGTTATTATTATTATTATTATTATTATTATTATTATTATTATTATTATTATTATCATTATTATTATTATTATTGTTGTTGTTCTTGTTGTTGTTGTTGTTGTTAACCATACAGACGATGGAGTTTGCCCTCGTAATGTTCTCCTTCTTCTGGTATGTTCTCATGATTGTTTTATCAAAGTTGTAAAAAAAAAAGAAAAGAAAACGTAGAAAAAAAATATGCTTTACAAGCGCTACGTGTTTGCAAGATACTCACTCTCTCTCTCTCTCTCTCTCTCTCTCTCTCTCTCTCTCTCTCTCTCTCTCTCTCTCTCTCTCTCTCTCTCTCTCTCTCTCGTAAAACATCCAAGTGGGGAAAAATATTACCTCACAATCGCCTCGCGTGGTGGGATTCGCACCAGTCTCCGGTACCACTGCTGGCTGGCAGTGGGAGAGAGGCAAGAGTCAGCAGTGTAGGGTCGGCCGGGTCTCGGACCCACCATTTCCTTTTCTTTTTTCGTCCCCGTCATCATCATCGGCGGCTGTGGAAGCTAATATTTCCTACCCCACTTCGCGGACCACCATTTTGGCCGCCACTTTGACAACCCACTGCTTTCACACACAGATAGAACCCCCTCAACTGCGTATGAGGTTCCCACTGGATCGGGTCCCCACTGGATCGTCTCTCATGCAGTGGTATGGTTCGCATGGCCGCTTTCGTATCGGAAATGGATTAATATGGTCACTGCCTCGAGGGATCTGAAAAATCACCCACGCTGAACTCATCTCGGACCTGTTATTTTCTCTCGGTCTCAATCCCCCTGGCCTCGCCTCCTGTTCTCGTATACTCCTCCTCTTCGTGTCTCGTTCTCGGGCTGTTCTCGCCTTTTACGACGAGGGTGTACGGTCCTATCCCCCACCTCACCGTACACAGGGTCGTCTTCACCACCAGGTTCATGTCTCCAGTCGCCGACGCCCTCTACCACCCTGGTTCTTGATCTATTTCTCAAACTCCAGCCTCTCCCGCCTAGATGGAAGCACAGGGCATGTGTGCCTGTAGGACAAGTCCTGCAGCTGTACGGAGCGCTGATCTACCACCTTCCCAATCGACAGATTTGGGCCCAAAGCAGTTTGGCCTTTTAAATCACTTCCCTTTCCATGTCGCCACTTCGAAACTACGTCATTTCGCTGCTAAGTTGTCATTTGTTCCCCATACACTTATTTTTGTTTTCACAGGTATTGCTTTTGGGCTGTGATCTCGAGAGTGGACTGCCTCTCTGTGCCAACTGCTTTAACTAGGTCAGCGGCCCACCCAGCAGGTCACACCGTGTCCCGCTCATATTGTAACAGTGTTCGGGAACTCTAGCATTACCCAATTTTATTCATGCCGCCTTTGCTTTTAACCCTATGCATGTCGTGACCTCTGTACTCTCTCTCTCTCTCTCTCTCTCTCTCTCTCTCTCTCTCTCTCTCTCTCTCTCTCTCTCTCTCTCTCTCTCTCTCTATCTATCTATCTATCTATCTATCTATCTATCTATCTTTCTCTAAGGAGCAGATTTGCTTCATTCAGTTTATTTCAGTTGTCCACATGGACAGCAGTTTCCAAAGAGGGGATTATTTTCTTTTTTTTTTTTTCACAGTCAACATAATTTGAAATATACGTTTGTGAAATTAGAGGAGGGCAGTGCAAATGGAAGCATGTTGTAATATTTCGTAATAAACGAAAGTACTCACTGTTCTTATTTTCTCTTTCCAGTGGTGATTGTGTATATAAATATATGTATATACATGTGTATGTGGGTGGGTTGGGCCATTCTTTCGTCTGTTTCCTTGCGCTACCTCGCTAACGCGGGAGACAGCGACAAAGTATAATGAATGAATATATATATATATATATATATATATATATATATATATATATATATATATATATATATATATATATATATATGGTTACCCAGGACCTCTTTCTAGAGGCTCCAGCGGCCCATATCTGCGCTACTTGCAGTAGCATGGAGACGTGAACTCCTTCGGGATGAGTTCTTTGGACGAGACCGAACTCTCAACGATACAGCCTTGCTAAAGGCGCGGCTGTCCACTCTTGGCGACACCATTTGCAGGCGGAGCCCGGTAACACACACACACACACACACACACACACACACACACACACACAGAGGCGTCAGGAGGGAGCCAGACTAGAGGGTAGAACATGGGCAGCGGGTAGCGAGGAGGGAAGAGGAGGTTGTGAGGCAAGAAAGAGATTAGACTTAATTTCTTTTTTTTTTTTCAACGGTCGTTAGTGGGCCGAGCATCGCCCCTGATTGGCAAGTTTTCTGATGGTTAAGGGTGATGAAGGAGCGACGAAGACTCCGGCAACCCCCACCCAGGGTTGTTGTCCTCATCAGAAAATCAATGGAAGAGCCACATCTTTGTGGTGTTACCTGATGGGGTCCAGCCCAGCGCTACTGGTCCCCCTCCCCTCCCCCGTCGAGGTGGTGAGTGGATGACAGAGAGAGAGAGAGAGCTACTCGTACGTCAGGCATGGAGACGGTACACCCACGATGGGAAGGAGCGTCAGGAACAGAGACGGTACATCCATGATGGGAAGGAGCATCAGGAACAGAGACGGTACACCTATGATGGGAAGGAGCGTCAGGAACAGAGACGGTACACCCACGATGGGAAGGGGTGTGAGACGTAAAGATACAGGAAGGCGGAGGAAGAGCGAGTTTTGATGGTTGAAAGCCAGATGGCACCAGAGAGTCTTTACGGGAGATGCAAGATCCACACGCCTTGACAGATGGCGTGATGATGTGACGGTGGGGCGCCCTAGGGACGCACAGACGATAACAGAGGATGATAGTAGATAAGGAGGAGAACCGGTGGGCAGTTCATTACGGGGCTGAAAGGCGGTACGAGATTAGGGGTGGCGGGAGTGGGGCAAGTGGTGTGTCTAAGTGGAGGTTCCAAAGGAGGGTGGAATTATTCCCAAGGCCGTTCGAGTTGTTGGAGGAGGAGGGGCTAATAGTGGAGGGAGTGGATCCCACGGGTCTGAAGGGAGGGAGCACCACACGCCTGAGTCTACCCCCCCCCCCCTTCCCTCCCCTCCCCTTTTTTTTTAGTCAGCAGGGTCAGCTCCTCCTGCTCCTGTCCAAGCCTCTCCTCTCACTGTCAGCAGTGTCAGCAGAGGAGCTGCCTGCTTCTACCCTTCCTGCCGTCGTCCGTAGAGCCAGTGGGAGGAGTTCTGGGGGAAGGGGAGGGGAGGGGGGTTCAGCTCGCGAGGTGCTTTAAGGGTGGGTTGTGGGGGTGGGGATGGATGGGGGGGGGTAGCATATTCCGCGAAAATTGCTTGAGGTTTAGACGTCACTTGAAAACATAAAGAGAGAAGAGAAAGTGCAAGAGAAGTATAGTGCAAATAGACAAGAGACCAAAGACCCTCTCTATTGTACGTTATATATATATATATGTATATATATATATATATATATATATATATATATATATATATATATATATATATATATATATATATATATATATATATATATTCGTATGAGTCCACGGGGAAAATGAAACACGATAAGTTCCCAAGTGCACTTTCGTGTAATAATCACATCATCAGGGGAGACAAGAAAGAAATATAAGTCAGCAGATATGCAACGAAGTGTGTATGTGTGTGTGTGTGTGTGTGTGTGTGTGTAACGATGAACAAACACACACACACACACACACACACACACACACACACACACACACACACACACACACACACGCACACACACAGCCAGACACTCAATTTAAAAGCATTTACACCACGTCCTCACAGTCCATGATGCAACTCTTTAAGCGTCGGGGAGCGGGCTTATTTTGCGATGCGGGGTCAATACAGAGCGACAGATGGATGTCAGCCCAGGGAACACGTCTGATGTGGCCGCCCGTCTGAATAAACTGGAGAGGTGAGGCGGGCGTTGGGGTCGGGTCCCGGCCAGCAGCAGCTGCACACCCACCCACCCCTTCCTCCCCTCAACCCGCTCCTCCCCACAGTTTATACTGTCAGCTCTTCGCTTTTCGCCGGACGCGTCGCCACCAGGAGGACCTGTCTTGCACCCTCGTTGTGTTCCGTTTTCTTCCCCCCCCCCTCCTCCTCCTCCTCCTCCTCCTCCTCCTCCTCCTCCTTCTCCTCCCCGTCGCCTGGATGGGGAGGACTGATACTGAAGTCGTTTAAATGGCCCCTCCGGCGCCCCGTCAGTGTCAGTCACCCCCTAGTGTTTTTTTCCCTCTTATGACTAACGGGTAATTATTCGGTCAAATGAGTGCTAAAAGGAATTGGCACTTGAAGAAGAGATGGTTGCTGGGGTTCTCACTTCATTACAGGGATGGACGTGCGAGCCACACTGTTTGGTAACGTTGTAGCCTCAGGGGGTTACGTTGCTGGCGTGGTGGACGGTGGTGAAGGGGACGGGCCCCTAGCGATGGTAGTGAAGGGGTGGAAGTCGAACCGTGCTGGACTCTGCCTGGAGCAGACGTGCTGGAAGGCTCCACCTTCAAACGATGAATGTTGCTAATGTTCCGTATTGCCTGAGCCAGAGGGGCCCCCTCTACAGTCTCCAGACCTCCGTCAGCAGTTGGTGATGGAGGAGGAACCAGAAGCCCTCACAGTCTCCTTGTTTTCGTCAGCAGTTGGTGGTTGGTGAGGAACCAGAAGCTCTTAGAGCCTTCTGGCCTCCGTCAGAAGTTGGTGGTGGAAGAACCAGAGGCTTCCACAGTCTCCTGGCCTCCGTCAGCAGTTGGTAATGGAGTGGGAACCAGAGGCCTTCCACAGTCTCCTTGCCTCCGTCAGCATTTGGGAGAGGATTAACATCCGCGATGAAGGCTGTTTGAGCCAGTGGACCAAGGACGCGGAAGCAGAGAGAGGTAGGTAGATATTACGAGCCTCCTCCTGTGTGTCGCTGGGAAGAGATGAGGGGAAAGTGGGAAGGGAGGGAGGGGGAGGGGGGAGCCCTGAAGTGTGAGGGAGGGTGAGGAGGAGGAGGAGGAGGAGGGCGAGGACTTGCTGGAGGGAGGGAAGGAGGGGAGAGAGAGAGACGGCGGCAGTTGTGGTGTGGCGCGCGGGCCGGTTGTTGCTGCTGCGCCCCCAACACACGGCCCGGCTCGCCTGGTTGCCGGACCCCCACACGACAGACGCCACGGCCACTGGTCTGGTCTGGTCTGGTCTGTGCTCAGCTACCGTAGTCTTGTGTTCTGGTCGGTACAGGACCACAGCGGACGCTACCGTTTCGGTCTTACTTTGTGCTCACGGACTGTAGGAGTCTGTGGTCTAGACTTCGGTGCTGGACTGTCAACAGCCACCACAGCCAGTAGTGTGTGTGTGTGTCTATATGGCTTGTTCTCCTCCAGTGTTCAGTGCTCTCCAGTGAGCTGTGCCTCTGGATAGGAGGAGGTCGTCCTCAGTGAACCGTCTCATCACTCTCGAACATCTTAAATGAACGTCTTGTAAGAAAACATTCCCGGTGTTGGAGACGAGCTGTCTTTGTTTCCCTCGTCGGCCATGGAACCGGACATTATTCAAGTGACATCCGGAAGATCCGGTAGTGTGGATATGCCGGGGAGGAGAAACAAGACCTTAGGAAAGATGAGAAAGATGTCGAAAAAAAAAAAAAGAAAAGAAAAGTATCGTTGCTATGGTGTTTGAGCATGGGTTCGTGAAGGGTGTGTGGCGAGTGCGTGGTGATGTCGCTTGGGGTAAGGTCGCTCGCTGGTAACGCAGCCAGAGTGCGTCGAGGTGTATGGGTTCGTTTTCCCCTCTTGATGGGATTGTGGGTGTGGAGGTGGAGTGTGTGTGTGTGTGTGTGTGTGTGTGTGTGGTGGTCCAGATCTGGTACCATTTACAGCCTCGCTGAAGGTAAGTCTGGAAGGGGACGCCATCCATAGGCCCTGAGGGCGTCCTCTGGACCCGACCTGGATGAGGGATCATTGTCTGTAATGACTGTAATTTAACGTCGTTTTTTTCTTTTCTTAACGTTATTAAGGAATGGAAAAGAACCGTATGACACAAGGAGAACAGGTGTGAAGGGAAGAGCATCATTAGAGAAACCATTGTTGGCATGGGGAGGAAATCAGCGAGCAGACACCTGCAGAATTTTCGTGAATTAGACTTGACAAACTGTTCCTGTTAACAAACTGTTCCTGTTAACAAACTGTTCCTGTTAACAAACTATTCTAGTTGACAAACTGTTCCTGTTAACAAACTGTTCATGTTAACAAACTGTTCCTGTTAACAAACTATTCCAGTTGACATACTGTTCCTGTTAACAAACTGTTCCTGTTAACAAACTTCCTGTTAACAAACTGTTCATGTTAACAAACTGTTCATGTTAACAAACTGTTCCTGTTAACAAACTATTCCAGTTTACAAACTGTTCCTGTTAACAAACTGTTCCTGTTAACAAACTGTTCCTGTTAACAAGCTATTCCAGTTGACAAACTGTTCCTGTTAACAAACTGTTCATGTTAACAAACTATTCCAGTTGTCAAACTGTTCCTGTTAACAAACTGTTCCTGTTAACAAACTGTTCATGTTAACAAACTATTCCAGTTGACAAACTGTTCATGTTAACAAACTGTTCCTGTTAACAAACTGTTCCTGTTAACAAACTGTTCATGTTGACAAACTGTTCCTGTTAACAAACTGTTCCTGTTAACAAACTATTCCAGTTGACAAACTGTTCCTGTTAACAAACTGTTCATGTTAACAAACTATTCCAGTTGACAAACTATTCCTGTTAACAAACTGTTCCTTTAACAAACTGTTCATGTTAACAAACTGTTCCTGTTAACAAACTCTTCCTGTTGACAAACTGTTCCTGTTAACAAACTGTTCCTGTTAACAAACTGTTCAGTTGACAAACTGTTCCTGTTAACAAACTGTTCCTGTTAACAAACTGTTCCTGTTAACAAACTGTTCATGTTGACAAACTGTTCATGTTAACAAACTGTTCATGTTAACAAACTGTTCCTGTTAACAAACTGTTCATGTTAACAAACTATTCCAGTTGACAAACTGTTCCTGTTAACAAACTGTTCATGTTAACAAACTGTTCCTGTTAACAAACTGTTCATGTTAACAAACTGTTCCTGTTAGCAAACTGTTCCTGTTAACAAACTGTTCATGTTAACAAACTGTTCCTGTTAACAAACTGTTCCTGTTAACAAACTATTCCAGTTGACAAACTGTTCCTGTTAACAAACTGTTCATGTTGACAAACTGTTCCTGTTAACAAACTGTTCATGTTAACAAACTGTTCATGTTAACAAACTGTTCATGTAACAAACTGTTCATGTTAACAAACTATTCCTGTTGACAAACTGTTCATGTTAACAAACTGTTCATGTTGACAAACTGTTCCTGTTAACAAACTGTTCATGTTAACAAACTGTTCATGTTAACAAACTATTCCAGTTGACAAACTGTTCCTGTTAACAAACTGTTCATGTTGACAAACTGTTCCTGTTAACAAACTGTTCATGTTAACAAACTGTTCCTGTTAACAAACTCTTCCTGTTGACAAACTGTTCCTGTTAACAAACTGTTCATGTTGACAAACTGTTCCTGTTAATAAACTGTTCATGTTAACAAACTTCCTGTTAACAAACTCTTCCTGTTAACAAACTGTTCCTGTTAACAAACTGCTCCTGCTAACAAGCTGTTCATGTTAACAAACTGTTTCTCTCGTGCTCCTGGTCGACCCATGATGTTATCATTACCTTGTGTTTGGTTTGATGATTTTTGTTCTTTGTTAGTTTTCGTGGCTACTGCCTCCAGACGTCTGACCTCCTCCTGCTGGTGCCAGAGGAGCTTCACCACACTAGCTAGCCCCTCATCTATCCCCTGCTGGTGCCTGGGTAGCCCCCACACTGGTCTTGCTGGTGCCTTGGTAGCCCCCACGCTGGTCTTGCTGGTGCCTAGGTAGCCCCATCCCACACTGGTCTTGCTGGTGCTTTGGTAGCCCCCACGCTGGCCCTGCTGGTACCTAGGTAGCCCCATCCCACACTGGCCCTGCTGGTACCTAGGTAGCCCCATCCCACACTGGCCCTGTTGGTGCCTGGTTAGCCCCCCACACTAGCCCTGCTGGTGCCTGAGTAGCCCCCCATGATACCCCATACTGGTGCATGGGGCAGCCTACCCCACACTCTAGCCCCTGCAGGTGGAGCCTGGGTGGGTAGTCCCTCAAACCATCGCACCCGAGACACAATGAGCAGTCCAACACCTCAGATACACGACACAATCCACACCTCACACTCCCATGTACACGAACCGACCATTACACTCACCCCCCCCCCCCCCATTTTCATGAGGCCCTGGTAGCCCCCAGCACTCCCCCCCGTAGCCTGCAGACTACCCCACACCCCACTACTGATCACACACACCACATGAGCCTCACTGGGAACCAGAAGGTGCGGTGGTCCGGTCGGGAAATGGACGAGCCGATGGCGCGTACAGGAACGAGTGAGTCCCACTGGTCTATACTTCCCCCCCTCACGATCTGTTTCACGTACCGGTCTTCGTTCGCGTCGACACAGGACGTGTATGGTCTCTGCTTGCCATACATGTACCTCATATGTACTGATGTACATAACTGTACATGTGATTAACTAGGCCGAGAACTCGACCCTTCAGTAACAGGAGGAGTGTGGCTAGTTAGGTCGTTTGCTGTGTCAAGTCATTTTCCTCCTCACGTGCAGTGGTGTGGGCCAGACATGGCCAGCCGCTGGACGGAGCTGTGGGATGTGAGTCGTATAAATGTAGGTGAATATACGAGAGGCAAGTTAAAGAGATGGCCTGAGGGCTCTCTGTGTTCGGGTCACACACACACATACACATGTATTACAGGATAGGTCAGTGCCCATATATATATATATATATATATATATATATATATATATATATATATATATATATATAGAGAGAGAGAGAGAGAGAGAGAGAGAGAGAGAGAGAGAGAGAGAGATACATACATACATACATGCATATAGAGAGAGAGGGGGGGGAGAGGTAGTGGAGTTACCGGACTCCTCCTGCTTGTAATTTTACGCCGCGATTAAAAAAAAAATGAAAGAAAAATCACCTTCGGCTGGGTTGTACATCACTGAAGCACAACCTCGCCGAAGAACTTCTCACACCAGAGAAGTCCACCGCTTTACCCTGCTGCCGTATTGTAGCGCAGGTTTGAACTTACAGGTAGTCCGTCCTCTCTCTCTCTCTCTCTGTCTGTCTCTCTCTCTCTCTCTCTCTCTCTCTCTCTCTCTCTCTCTCTCTCTCTCTCTCTCTCTCTCTCTCTCTCTCTCTCTCAGTAGACTTGGATTCTCCTATGGCCACAACAAGTAACAGTAATAATATTGATGATGATGATGATGATGATGGTGGTTCGTACAGGAACCATATATATGAGGCAGGTGACAGAGGGTGGACTGAGGGGCCCTCATGTATTCCACACACACACACACACACACACACACACACACACACACACACACGCACACACACACACACGCCACAGGTTGGGTCGTAGTGTGGATGAGACTTGGACGTGTCCTCTCCGCCCTCCACAGTCAACTGGACTGTCAGATTACGGCCACTGGCCTTTGTTGAGGCTGGTGCAGGCGGGGCTGCGAGTGAAGAGCCAGCTGCCATATGACTGGCAACCCCGGAAAAGGATTACGTACTGAGTCTGGCGCGGCCTCACAAGCTATACTGACGCACCACTCGTACTGCAAGACTCCGGGGGGCTCGTACTGCAAGGCTCCGGTGGGCTCGTACTGCAAGGCTCTGGGGCTCGTATTGTAAGGCTCCCAGGGGCTCGTATTGTAAGGCTCCGAGGGGGTCGTATTGTAAGGCTCCGGGGTTCGTATTGCAAGGGTACTGGGCTCGTATTGCAAGGGTACTGGGCTCGTATTGCAAGGGTACTGGGCTCGTATTGTAAGGGTGGCGGCGGGGTGGGACTGGTACCGGGAGACCAGTGGAGGTAAGAATGGTGGAGGGGTGGGGGGGGGGGGGGGGGGTGGCGTGATTGTGCTGGACACACATCGATCCAGGAGTCTTGAAGGAGCTCTTGTTGCGGGAGGGAGTCATGTGCCGCGTCTCCGTCAGCTGTGTGGCGTCCGCTGACTGATAGGTGGTCCTAGAGCACTGCCTTTCTACCACACACACACACACACACACACACACACTTCTCCCACCCACCACAATTCGTTTCTTCCGCCATCCACCCTATTCTCTCTCCCTACGCTCTTATCTCTAAGCCACTGGAGCGTAGGGCTGCTTTAATGAACTGGAAAGACGTTTGAACCACCGAGGGAGTCTCCGTGGCGTGTGGGGAGAGAGAGAGAGAGAGAGAGAGAGAGAGAGAGAGAGAGAGAGAGAGACCGCACCTCCAAAGAAGCAGGCAGAGAGGAACATTAGCTGACCTCAGTCACCAGGATGGCATCATGGTGTGGTGTGGTGGCACGTGAGGGGGACGGGGAGGAAGGGAAGGGCACGTGAGGGGGAGGGGGAAGAAGGGAAGGGCACGTGAGGGGCGGAGGGGGAGGAAGGGAAGGGCACGTGAGGGGTAGGAGACGGGTGAGACTAGGTCAGCCGATGATTGCGAGTTTGACCTAACCCGTTGGCACGGTCGCGATGGGTGGGGGGGGAAGTGGGGGAGGTTGGGGTGCTACAAGTGTGGGCAGGTGTCGGCGGGGAGGGAGGCCACAGGCAACGGGGTGGGGGGGCGAATCGTGGGAAAGGTAGTGGAACGGGAGAGAGAGAGATGCGAAAAGATGGGATAAAATCCTACATTTAGTTGGAGGAACGTAATTGGAATGAGCCTCAGCGGGCTTTATTGCACGGCTAACCCAATCAGAGATGATAGGATGGGTCGACTGCTCAGGATCGAGTGGTAGGCTCAAGGGGCGCGGAGGTGGACGAACCTCGGACGTCGACCGAGAAGGCTAGACTTTCAGGACTGGGTGGCAATGTAGCAGTAATGGGGTGAGGGAGCGAGCCTGGCTCAGGCTGCTCGATAGGAGAGGATAGGTCTAGCCCGTATTGTTCATAGGATGAAGATTCCGTGCGACGATGCGGGGGTGGGCGGGCTAGATGAAATGGACCGTGATGAAAGAGAGGAGGATTTATATATGAAGGTCTTATTAATGGAAGTAGATAAGAAGACGAAGAGTAATGGAGGTTTTCTTGGTTGGAAAATGGGGCTGTATTTCAAGGCCGGAGAGAAACCTGGGAGGGAGGAGGGAAGTTGGGAGTCGGGCGTCCCGGGAAAGTGCTGTTCGTGGGGCGTAAGAAAATGCCCGACGTCTGGGGTTGTGTAGCGTAGAGTAGATGGGGTGTAGAGGATGCGGAGTGGGGTGGGGGCTGGCTGGCTGCTCGGGTGGGGACGGACGTGAGGGGCGGGGCTCGTAGGCTCCCTCCCACCCCACCCCCCATCCCTCCCCCAGAGGAGCAGGATAGGGAATATGGGGCGCGGCTGGGAGCAGGAGGAGCAGCAGCAGGATGGAGGGAGACAATACAGTCTTGAGAACAATGGTTGAGGGAGCCTGAGGCTCATACAGGCTCGGCCAGGAATGATGCAGACGGCGGACGCTGGTCGAGGACACACACACACACACACACACACACACACACACACACACACACACACAGGGCCTCTCCTCAGAAGGTCCTTCTCTACGGGGTTCCACACACACACACACACACACACACACACACACACACACACACACACATATAAGCTGACGTCTGTACGTACGTACGTCGACCGTGGGCCGCCCCGGGTTATGCCTACCGAGGGAGGGCATGTATAGCGTGCGGCCTGGACCGGGTTCTTTGCGGAAGTAAAATTTACGGGAGGAAGAGAGAGAGAGAGAGAGAGAGAGAGAGAGAGAGAGAGAGAGAGAGAGAGAGAGAGAGAGAGAGAGAGAGGGCAGGTCAGTGTTAGGCGGCAGCGTAAAGAGGAGAGGTTGAAGCAGAGAGGCCAGGTAGGTGTGTTGGGTCACAGGTGTCTCTCTCTCTCTCTCTCTCTCTCTCTCTCTCTCTCTCTCTCTCCCCCGATGCTTGATGGTGGTGGTGCTTCTTGTTTGTTGTCCTCGCCAACGCTCTCCTCCTCCTCCTCCTCCTCCTCCTCCTCCTCCTCCTCCTCCTCCTCCACTCAGGTATTGTCCCTCCTGATTTATTGTTCGGGGATATTATTAACCCAGCCATCCAGCCACCCTGTCTTGTCACCGCCGGCCGGCTCCACAGCCCTTGCCTAAGGGTCTGTAAGCGAGGGCAGGCAGGCAGTGTTGGTGTTGAGGGCTCCCGGGGTAACGAGGGATGAGCGTAATTACGAAGGGAGCGAGGGAGGCAAATTGGCACACTGCCACGTGACTTGGTTTCAGTAAACTGTTGAAGTCAGCGGTGAGGTGAGGAGGAGGGAGGGTCAACGTTGGGTTGGGTCATGGCCCTCCAGCTCACTAGATTCAGTGGCACTTAGTCCCTCACGCTGGTGTGTTCAGTGTGGAGTGTTCCCACACGAACCATCACGGGTGTGTGTGTGTATGTGTGTGTGTGTGTGTGTGTGTGTGTGTGTGTGTGTGTGTGTGCACACGCTCATGTTAATGACATGTTATACGCCAGCGATAATATGGACTTCATCTTTGGCCTGGCGATACATCCCTCTCCGGCCAGACCCATGACAAATGGGGATATACAATTTCATGTATTTCGAGGACGTCCCTGAGAGCCATTGCCTAATGTGTGTGTGTGTGTGTGTGTGTGTTCGCTAGTGCTTCAGTTGGTGTGGTGCTATAAACAACCCCCCCTCCCTCCCTCCCTGCCCCCACTCCACCCAGAGCACGAAGGCACCGGCCTTGGGTATGACGATGGCCTGACCTTTTTTGACCTGACCCTTAAGGGTGAGAGGTTTAGTGTCCCGGCCAATCATACCGTAAGGGTCGTATACCGTCGTGCTGAAGGGTCGTATACCGTCGTTCTCAAAGGGTCGTACAATCACACTCTTTTAATAAAAGAAACGATTTCAAGGGAATATATATATATATATATATATATATATATATATATATATATATATATATATATATATATATATATATATATACCATTATTATTTGGTCATTACTTCTTGTGAACAGTTAGAAAAAATAAAGGACCGTCTCTGTAAATTGTTAGGAGGGAGGGAGGAGGAGGTGGGTCAAATGATCCCTGGAACGTTCGTAAACACGGAGCGTTGTGCAGTAACCGAAATATGGCTGTTCTCTCTCTCTCTCTCTCTCTCTCTCTCTCTCTCTCTCTCTCTCTCTCTCTCTCTCTCTCTCTCTCTCGGGCATTCTTTTTTTCCCAACAGCGAGTTATCTCTACAGGCAGGAGGAGGGGGGAGAAGAGACGAGGGAGGGTGGAGGAGTGGCGGCGTCGCTGGCAGAAATATAATCCTCTTAACGAAAAGTTTTAGTTGCGTAAGATCATTCTCTTTACACCGTGCTGTGGTGGAGGATGGGCAGGGGGAGGAGGAGGAGATCAGCCAACTACTGGGGAGAGGAGGAGGAGGAGGAGGGAGTCAGCCACTTGCTGGAGAAGGGGGAAGGGTGTCACACAGGTGCTGGGGAGGAGAGGAGGGAGTCAGCCACTTGCTGGAGAAGGGGGAAGGATGTCACACAGGTGCTGGGGAGGAGAGGAGGGAGTCAGCTAGGTGCTGGGGAGGGAAGGATGTCAGCCAGATGCTCGTCCTGGGGAGGGGAGGGAGTCTGCCAGGTGCTGGGGAGGGGACGATGCTAGAAAGGCAGTAGAGGATAGTAGGACCTGAGGGAGGCAGTGGAAAATAAAAGGTTGTCTTGTATGTTGTCCTGAAACGCCCAGGGTTCTGAGTCGTCACATCGTGTGTGTGTGTGTGTTTGTGTGTGTGAGTGTGTGTGTGTGAGTGGATGGTTACACTTCTGAGGGTGGCGAACTGTCCACCCACCCATCCCTCATGCTGTACGTCTTGCTCCTTAGTGTGTTGCTTCGACTACCTCCTCACTCTGATCCTGTGGTGGGGCCTGGTATATTTTATATATTGACATTTTTTTTTAGAAAAAGAAGATGCTGGTTAATGAAAAAGTCTTGATAATTATATAAAGTGAGAATCACAAGATGTGTTTCTGGGAGATAGGGACGAGGGTTTGCTAATGCAGCCTGCATTCACTCGCTAGACAGCCATGCTGAGGCGCTGAAATAGGAAGCTGGCTGCTCTCTCGTCCGTCGTTGATTCAATGACTCGGTAGCCTGGGGGTCACTGAGCATCTGCGAAGTAATTGGAACTAGAGTTACTCTAATCATCTGCCAAGGGGAAGGCACATATGTAGTCCCACACCAGCTATTTTTGCCCCCTTTCTTCTTCTTCCCTTGTCTCTTCTCCCACTCATTCACCTCTCTATATATCAATTTAAGGCCTGACCTTGATGTGGACTTTGTCCGTGATTGGAGCCTCCAACCGTAAAGAAAAATGATGTGATACTACACCGTCAAGCCCGCTTGCCTCTCCTCCATCAGGCCTTAGGAGCTTGGGTTGTCTGTCCATACGGCAAGTGGCAGGTGCAAAGACTTCTCGAAATGATGTCGTTGGTCCCATTGCACACTGGGCATCACCGACCGTCAGGTAGAACCTTCGGGACCCTGTGCATGTCGGCCGTGCCGTACTGGACAGTCACTCTTCTGGCCGCCGATACTAGATATTAAGACTAGTAGACAGGGGTCAACAGTGCGGGGAGCTAGCTATACCAGTGGACAGAGCATGTGGGTCGAGGCCATCGCCAGGTGTAAGGGTTTGTGGACGGTAGGGAGGAAGGTCCTCCCTTGGAGGGATTTTTCACAGCTGGGCCTTCCTTCTGGTCGGGTCTTAGTTGGTCTATCAGGGCTGAAGCTCGGTCCAGTGCGTCTGGGGGGAGGCCGCCTTGCCCTCCGCGATGGGTTCATCCCATTTCGCCTTGCTTGAGTGTGCACGGAGGCGCGGCCCCTGGAGATGAAAGCCGGGTCGTATTCATCTGAAGAGCTCCGGGGGAGGGGTTCCTTTGGCACCACTTCGTTCAGCACTTCGCCGGAGGCTGTACCGTGGAGGATGAGAGGGCTGGAGGAAGAGTAACTGTGTGGGAGGCGGTGTGGTATCCCTGTACACTACACGGAGTAATAAGGAGGGTTACGTGTTTCCGTCGAAAGTCACCGAAGTGTTGAATTCAGTGGTTCTCTCGCAAAAAAAAAAGAAAAAAAACGCATCTCTTTGAGTCTGTCGCTGTTGGAGGATGGTGAGAAAACGAGGAAGTGGGTTAATCTCGATAGATAGATAGATACATATGTATAGATGTGTACTTGTGTATATTCTGCATAAGACGGGGATAAACTAGTATTGGTGGATATGTGGGCTGTGTGAAAGGATGCAAACATGTTTCCGTGGCCAGTTAGTGTGTAGACTCTCTCTCTCTCTCTCTCTCTCTCTCTCTCTCTCTCTCTCTCTCTCTCTCTCTCTCTCTCTCTCTCTCTCTCTGTTGGTCCACCGTCATTAGGGGGAAAAATATATATAGTTCATAACTTTAATGTGTCAGTTAATGGATTTCAGTTAATTAGTTATATTTATAACTTCCTAATTTTCATTTCATGTTGTTGAATTTTTTATTTTTTTTTTTCTTCGACGGGGAATATTTTTTCCCCCGCGACGGTTTGAGGCAGACAGTTCATGAGATATTCATGAGTGAGGAAGGTAAAGCGAAGGTGAGGTACCTCGGCTCTTGGGTAAGGAACACTGCCTCTTGGTGTGGGCGTGGCTGGCGGCTGCTGTGGGCGTGGCAGACGTCTGGGGAGGGGATGGTGGTGGTGGTCATGGGTGGGTGGGTGTGACCCGGGCGTCGCCACTTGCCGTAGCCAGATTTGGTCAATTTTTTTTGGTATTAATACAATTGTGTGTGTGGGAGTCAGAGGAGGGAGGGGTGGGTGTGTGTTCACTTCCCAGTCACCACCAGATGACTTTCATGGTCTTTGATGCTCTGACCACGACGCTGCGACCCCTGGGTATGATAACCTGTCCCTTGACCTGACCCTTACAGGCTGGGTCAGAGGCCAGACCATCAAACCAAGGTGTCCTTATCGTCGTATTCAGGGGTTTAATCATCCAATGTGTGTGTATTTCACTTGGGACTGATCAGTCAGGCGAGCCCTATGTTATCACTGACCAATGAGAAGAGTTCTGTGTTATCACTGACCAATGAGGAGAATTCTGTTATCACTGACCAATGAGGAGAGTCCTGCATTATCTCTGACCAGTGAGGAGAATTCTGTGTTATCTCTGACCAATGAGGAGAGTTCTGTGTTATCACTGACCAGTGAGGAGAGTTCTGTCTTATCACTGACCAATGAGGAGAGTTCTGTGTCACCAGTGGCCAATCAGCAGAGCCCTGAGTTACCAGTGGCCAGTCAGCAGCGCCATTTTTTTTTTTTTTTTTTTGTTGCCGGTAATCAACCAATCAGCAACCCTGTTCTCAGTGACCAATCAGTGGAGGGCTCCAGCCAGTCAACCCGGACTTTTGATGTCACAGATTAGTCATCGGTGACTCTGTCGCTGCTGATGATGTCATCAATTCCAGTAATGAGGACGTCATATCTTTAAAGGGGACAGAGTGGGGGGGAGCTTAGCTGCTGGCCGCGGGCGGGTTACGGAGGACACACACACACCCCTCCTTTTACCCATGTTCGCCCCATAGTGATTGAACTCCGAAATTCACCCCCACACCCACCCACCCCCAAAGGCACCCCACACACCGAAGGCACCCCACACACTACCACAGTTATTGGTGGGTTTTTTTTTTTGCTTCTTCCTGGAAATATGTCGGGAAGGAAGGCTTCCAGACCACTGCTGGAACGAGCACACAGCCGCGGTATTGCCATGTACCTCGAGCCTCCTGTTTTGAGGGAGCACCCACCGTCTGCGGAAGGACACTGCGAAGTGGTATACACATCCGGGGCTTCAAGTGGTGGTCGGGGGAAGGGGAGCAGTGTGTGTGTGTGTGTGTGTGTGTGTGTGTGTGTGTGTGTGTGTGTGTGTGTGTGTGCTGGACTCTGGTTGTGGAGACGTGTATCATTCATACACGGTGGTGGCTTCATTAGCACGGTCATCAATGTCGTGGTGTTGGGGGGAACAGGAGGTACAGAGCAAATTAAATTTCACGTAGGATGGGGGGCTGAGTTAGGATTGGGATGGGTAGGAGGATCGGAATTGGATTAGGATTGGGCCGAGTAGGAGGACTTAGATTAGGATTGCACTGGGAGGTTAAGAGAGCTTGATTTGGATTCAGGTGGGTGGAGGGCGGGGGGAGGCAAGAGAGGTTGATTAAGATTAGGTTGGGAGATAGGAGAACACGATTAGGATTGGGTTGGGACATGGCTGGAAGACTTGATTGGAAAAGTCGAATGAAACAACGCTTCCCAGTAATTTGGGGCGGGGGGGGGGGGGGGGCAATGGAAGAGACGAAGGTAATTGCGCGAGGCGAGGTTTTCATCTCGCGTCTTGGACAATCGCATGCTTACCAAATGGCGTCCTGGCTACGTCTCTTCGATGTATATCAATTGACTGTTATATTTCTCTCTTGTGTCTCCCCTGATGATGTGATTATTACACGAAAGTGCACTTGGGAACTTATCGTGTTTCATATTCCTCGTGGACTCATAGGAATGCGTGTGTGTGTGTGTTAGAACCATCTTGTATTACTACTACTGGCAGCTTCTCTTGGTGGCTGTGGGAGATGGGGTTTCTCCATTAGAGAGAGACACTCTGGATATTGAAGTCCTTCTGATTCACACAAGCAGAAAGGAAGATGATGAGGAGAGAGAATTGCGACATAGGAAGGTGGTACTGTGAACGAGTGTGAGGCGTCACTTTCAACACTTGTCGTTTACCCTGTTGCTCGTCTGCCTGTTTTTTCGTGTCGTGTGCTGGGTACAGGTCGTGTCTTGCTGGGTACAGGTCGTGTTGTGTTGGGTAGAGGTCGTGTCGTGCTGGGTACAGGTCGTGTCGTGCTGGGCACAGATCGTGTCGTGCTGGGCACAGGTCGTGTCTTGCTGGACACAAGTCATGTCGTGCTGGGTACAGGTCGTGTCGTGTTGGGTACAGGTCGTGTCGTGCTGGGTACAGGTCGTGTCGTGCTGGGCACAGGTCGTGTTGTGTTGGGTAGAGGTCATGTCGTGCTGGGTATAGGTCGTGTCGTGCTGGGTACAGGTCGTGTCTTGCTGGACACAAGTCATGTCGTGCTGGGTACAGGTCGTGTCGTGCTGGGTACAGGTCGTGTCTTGCTGGACACAAGTCATGTCGTGCTGGGTACAGGTCGTGTCGTGCTGGGTACAGGTCGTGTCGTTCGGGGATGATGATGTGATGGTGGTTTGGACAACTGTGGTTCGTGCGGGTGGCAGGTGGCCCCTGAGGGATATGTTTTGAATGTGGGTCAGTGACGTGTTTTCCCCGGTGACGTGAGATGGGGAGGTCTAGTGTGTGTGTGGAGAGGAGGTAAGGTGTGCTACCTCCTTATGTCTCGACGACACGACCCTCGATCACGACGGTACGACCCTCGATCACGACGGTACGACCCTCGATCACGACGGTACGACCCTCGATCACGACGGTACGACCCTCGATCACGATGGTACGACCCTCAATCACGACGGTACGACCTTTGCGAACGAAGGCACGACACTTGGGTACATGATGGTCTGGCCTTTGATACGACTTCTAAAGGTTCCATCCAGGTCAGAGACTAGACCATCAGATTCGTGGGTCGTACCGTCCTGCTCAAGTGTCGTATCGTCGTTAGCAAGGGTCGTTCGTCGTGCTCAGGGTTTCTGATTGTGAGGGGATCGCTCGTCACGTCGTCAGCAATCCACGCTCTTAACCACTAATTTATCAACATCAAAAATGCTTTAATCACATCATTATACTTTATGCAAATGATCCTCAGCACTTATATAACCGATCAGCGTGAAGACCCATAAATCTAGATCGGAATTTGTCATGAGTTAAAGTCACTCGCAAAAATGGTTAACCCAGGACGCAACTTGCTGGGCCCACTGGATCGACGAAAGTTGCACCTTCGGCGAAGGGAACTCTACATGCTGCCTTGTTTTCCAGGCGTTATTTCCAGCCAGAGTTGGATTGCTTTTACGTTCTGGGTTGTAGTTTGAGGTTATACCGACGTGTTGTATCGTGATGTAGGTTGTAGTCTGGGGCTGACACACACGGCTAGCTTTGTTGTTTTCTAGACTATAATTTCCAGATGAGACCAGGCTAATGTTAGGTTGTAAATTCGTAATCTGACCCTGAAACCGATGTATAATTTTTGAATATTGCAATATTAATGATGAAATCGCCATATGCATATGATTCTCATATACAGGAAAAGTACGTCAAATACACGTTTAAGGGAAAGGAGTTAATTCATACATGTCTGGGAGTGTTTAGGACCATGTGGGCATCTGTAAACTGTGGCCGGATACAGCGTTTCCTGTATCCGTAGGAATTACAGGAAGGCATTGATCTCGAGTCCTGGTTCCAGTGTGATTTCTGTAGTCCAGAATTACTTGTATTTTTCGTTTATGTTCTTGGGTTGGCTGAGGTTGGGGGGGTGGTGCTCTGGGGTAAGTGATATCTGTTAATCTGCCTCACGGAAGGTAAGCTTTACTTCATGCAAGATATTCAAGCTTACCTTTTTCCCCATGAGGTCAGGAGGGTATGTAAGGTGAGGTAAACTTACCTAAAGGTAATTCAAGCGGGCTTAATGTTGGTATGATAAATTGTTTATGGGGAGAGAGAGAGAGAGAGAGACAGAATCTTGGATCCTTTTTACATTAGATAGAACAGCTTGTCACTTTAGCCATACACACGTCCTTCACTAAACACAACAACACACTACAACCTCGATGGTGTTGTGGTTAGCGTTGCTGGATGCTAATCCCACTTACCCGTGCTCGATCCCCGGCGCCGACAGACGGCGCACAGCTCACCCAGCATGTTCATCCTTCCTCTGGTTGGTAGATTTGAAGCGCCACGGATGCGACGGGCCTCGCCGGCCGACACCTTTGTATCCCTCGACTCGAGAGATGATGATGACCTCGACCTCTGTGACATCGTCCTCTCAGACATGCCAGTGAAGCTAACAAGGGTTTCGGTATTTATATTACATATTACAGTCATCACACGCGCCTCCACATTATCATTACCGCGTTCGTTAATTGTTCGTCCGTCTTCGCCTTACGAATATGGAACTGCTTCGTGGAGGGAGAGCAAGCATAGGGTGGGTCCGAGGTCGTGGCATCATGGCACACCACCCGTGGCCTCTCCTGCACGCGATGGAAGAACATTAAACCCCGCTTGGCCTCATCCTCCCCCTGGCTGACGGGGGCGTGGCCGCCCCCCCCCCCAACGTACAGAGCTAAACAATTTACCCGCTGGAGCTGTCTTCAGTCTCGTTAGCGGTCCGTCCGTCCGGCTCCTCTACCTAGGAGGGAGGGATGGGAAGCAGGTCGTAATGATTTCAGATGGCGGGAAGGAGGAACATGCCATGAAGTGGTGTAGTACGGGATCCACCGTCATTCAGGTGCGGTAAGGTAGGGGAGTGAGGACGTCGGGTTATGGGTACGGGCAGAGTCGGTGGCAGGCAGTGTGGTTATGTGGGTTGTGTGGTCGCTATTGTAGTGTAATGTGAGTTGGAATGGCCTCAGACTTGCAGGTACGGGTTTGAGGAAACGTACTTCGGTGTGTGGATAGATGTAATTTTTTGGTTTGATAAGAACCGTTGATTGTCAGCGTCTACGGGATGAGGTTCCGTACCTCATTCCAGTTTTTTCTTATGATTTTCTAAGCTGTTGATCACCGCTCACACAGGAACCCTTCAACAAACACCTCCAAAATGTTCCATCTCCCAAGGAACTCTCAAAAAAATTGAAAATAAGCAATCAGCCTGCGAAGTCTTCAAGCTTCCAAAACCCTTCCACCTTACCCCTTCCAAACTTGTCTCTCCCTGTAAACCCTCCCACTTACCCTTCCTAGAATCCTGAGATTCTAAACCCCTCGTTCTTGGTGTTATCTATCTTAAAAGATAGTGTTAGCTTTATCTTAAGTCACCTGCAGTGTTCTGGATTTGTGTGTGTGTGTGTGTGTGTGTGTGTGTGTGTGTGTGTGTGTGTGAAATGTATTTGGATACATCCGTAGACTTTGGGAGTTTTTATTTTAATGTGAAATAAGGTCGGTTAACTCCGTAGATATTCTGTTATGGTTTTTAGCTTAGTCGTGATATCTTAATTTATGTCCCGTATCGTCTTCATAACCCTCACTCAACGAGACCATTCTTCATAGTGTGTTGTAACATCATGAGATGGTATAGTGCGCGGTGTCATGTGTTGGTTGTGACGTGAGAGGGGAAGGGTGTGGAGGCGCCCCAGGCAGGCTTCTGCTGCTGCTGCTGGTGGCGTATGTGTGTGTGTGTGTGTGTGGAGAGAGGAGCAGGGATCCGGCTAGGCCAGAGACAAGCACACTCGCGTCCCCCCTTGATGTCCCTCGACACAAGGTAATCACTAAGGGTGAAGGTGTTCTATTTAAGGAATAACGTCCCTACATGTGCTCCCTAACTGGAACATCTCGCTCCTCCCTTCCCCTTGACCGGTAGATGGTTCCTCCCGAGCGGTGAGGAACTACATCACTGATCTCCATCTGTCTCTCTCTCTCTCTCCCTCCCTCTGAGGTACGTCACAGGCGCCCCTTTGTCCCCGGGTGCTGGGGAGGTGGTGGGGAGGAGTGTTAGGCTTGTCTAATGGTTTATTTGTGAGTAGCGCGTCGCATCCCCCCTCCGTCTCCTGACCACATGCACCAACACCCTCCTCTCCTTCCTTTCCTCGCCACATTCTCCACCACACACACACACACACACACACACACACACACACACACGCCACCACCGCCTCAGCCTTCCTCATCTCCATCAGCCACCCTCCTCTCTCTCCTTCTCCCCTCCCTCCCTCCTTGACTAACCTCTCTCCCACGGGAGGTACTCACTTCTTCTCTCTTCCTTCCGCCCTCCGCCCCCAGCCCTACACACACACGCGCGTCTCGTAACGCACCCCAGCAGCTTGTGAGGTGAGGTGGCCGCGTTACGTCTCAGGTAGTGGCTTTCCCTAGAGTCCCTCGCCAGCCTCCTTGACGACCCTAACGCTAGTCCACTTGTGACCTGGTCTAAACTCCCCTTGACCTGGTAAACCCTCAGTGACCTGTCGTCGCTTCTGCTCATCTGCTCTGACCTCGTGGCCTTGTGCCAGTTTCGATCCAAATGAGGTACTTCGCGTTAATGACCTGTTACGACCTCGTAACCTAGTGTCCCGGTATGAATTAGCGACACCAGGCGACGCGTCGTGCCCCTGTGACGTACTTCGGCTTGGTGTACTGGTGACTACAGCTGCAGGAGCGGGAGGTGATGCTGGTGACTCGTCTGGTGCCCCTGGTGTGGCGTCCAGGCCACCCGCGTCCTGGCTCTGCCCTCCTCACGGGAGGAGAGAATGGACGGCAGCTCATCCACATTTCCCGGAATTACGTGTGGAGCGCCGCCGTGCGATCGTTAGCGATAGCGGGGGCGCCCAGTAAACAAACCCTTACGTCTGTAGGTATTGGCTGCTCTATAGTTGTTGCCGTGTTTACGATGGCATCGCAGGGGGAGATATCGTATCGTCGGAACATCACTATCTCTCCCGCTGAAAGCCTAACGTATTGTTGTGGTGTTCTTGTGTGTGTGTGTGTGTGTGTGTGTGTGTGTGAGAGAGAGAGAGAGAGAGAGAGAGAGAGAGAGAGAGAGAGAGAGAGAGAGAGAGATGAGAAGAATCCAGCGTTTCTTGGAAGGAGTGGTAGGTGTTGTGAGTGGCGGGAGGAGGAGGAGGAGGAGCCCCCCCCTCCACCGGCGTCAGCTGACGCTGCTGTGCCCAGCAGGAGGCGAGGCCGTCGGAGATGGCCCCACCCCTGGCTGTGTGGTGACCCGGCTGGTGGGCAGAGGGTGAAGGGCAAGCTCTCAAGGAGGAGCCCGGGGGAAGGAACGCGTCCACACCATGTCATCGGGTTGGCAAGAGAGATCATTACTTAATAGTGGCGTCTCGTAGTCTCTCATCGCCGTCGCCGGTCTTCTACACAGTGCCCCGATCTTCCTCAGAAAGTGGCGTCGGCTGAGGGAGGAACGCCTCGACAACCACTCCTCCCCCCACACCACACACACACACACACACACACACACACACACACACACACACACGACATCTCTCCTTAACAAGACGGAGGGCCGTCAGACGTGTCGGTAACCTAATTTCCTCTACCGGCGGAGGACGGTAAATAAATCTGCAGTTTTCCGGGGGTTCGATAACTTACCACCCTGGGGGGATGGAGACAGTCTCACCAGGGAGAGAGAGAGAGAGAGAGAGAGAGAGAGAGAGAGAGAGAGAGAGAGAGAGAGAGAGAGAGAGAGAGAGACTTCAAAAAAAAAAAAGTAGTCTCCTCCGCTGATCGGTTTTTCCCGAATCACGCAAGTTTAAATTGTTTGTTCGGCGCAAAATGAAAAAAAAAAAAAAACTTTATTGATCAGGTCTAAGAGTATTTTGTCGCGGGAACAAAGGTCCCTTTGTTGCCTTCAGGGCAGACTGACGGAGTGTGTCTGTTGTTCGTACGCACAATCGATAACCAACTGAACTCCTGGGACAGGTGTGCCACAGACGGGGGGAAACCGTCTTGGGTTAGGACAGATCCTGCTGGGGTGGAGGACGGAGGCACCTGGTGGCTGGAGACAATGAAGAGAGGATGAGGAAGGAGGAGGAGGAGGAGGAAGAAGAAGAGGCCACCTCCGCCGCCGTAGAGGACCAAAAAAAGCAAAGATGATCGTGTCATTAAAGTCTATCGTAATGACATCCTCGTATTCTCACGTGAAGTGTAATGTTGTTAGTCTTGATCCTCCACGATCGTGAGCGGTGCAGGAGGAAGGTCGTCGGTGTCGTCTTCGTCGTCAGTGGCCCCCTGAAGGCGACAGGTTCTTTAGCTCACGTCATCCTCTCGGCGGGCGGGCGGGCGGGCGGCTCCTCCTCCTCCTCCTCCTCCTCCTCCTCATCCTCACCCCACCTTCCCCTCTCTCTCAATTTCTACATGAAGTGCCGTCTTTAACACTCCTGCAGCGTCATCCTCTCTCTCTCTCTCTCTCTCTCTCTCTCTCTCTCTCTCTCTCTCTCTCTCTCTCTCTCTCTCTCTCTCTCTCTCTCTCTCTAAGGACACTTCCCATTCATCCCGCTAGTAATTAGGTCCTTCAGAATTCTATTCTCTCTTGATATATGCTTAATCCACTTCTGCCCAGAGTTAAGTCGTCTCCGTAAGCTGCCTTTTTTTTTCTTTCTTTCTTTCTTTCTTTCTTCCTTTCACCCATAGCCAAAAGAGCTATATTTTCCCTCTTACCTTCCTTTATTTGATGCATACTCATGATGGTTTGGGAGGTCGTCTACTCCCCACAGCTGGGTCTGGGACCTTACCTTACCTTACGTATACCTTACGATGGTTTGGAAGGTCTTCTACCCCCCACAGCTGGGTCTGGCACCTTACCTTACGTATACCTTACCATGGTTTGGGAGGTCTTCTACCCCCACAGCTGGGTCTGGCACCTTACCTTACGTGTACCTTACGATGGTCTGGGAGGTCTTCTACCCCCCCCCCCCACAGCTGGATCTGGGACCTTACCTTACCTTACGTATACCTTACAATGGTCTGGGAGGTCTTCTACCCCCACAGCTGGGTCTGGCACCTCCTTACGTGTACCTTACGATGGTCTGGGAGGTCTTCTACCCCCCCCCCCCACAGCTGGATCTGGGACCTTACCTTACCTTACGTATACCTTACGATGGTTTGGAAGGTCTTCTACCCCCCACAGCTGGGTCTGGCACCTTACCTTACGTGTACCTTACGATGGTCTGGGAGGTCTTCTACCCCCCCGGCACAGCTGGGTCTGGGACCAAGCAGTCATGTTGCTCCTCTGGTCAGTCCGTCTGTTGGAGGCCGCGCCGGCCGGTCTATAAACGTAAACAACCTTCACATCCCAGTCCCGGATCCGCACAGACCTCCGCTTAGTACACCAACCCATTCCTCACGACCACCCTTCTCACACACGCTTAACGCCCAGGTTCTTCAGCCAGCAGCGCCGCCCTTACACTCGAGGCTTCCGTGACCTTTTCTGGTCCACAGTTTAATCCCTTGCGTCACATCCCCTTGGTGGGACACCCTGGTGACGGTGTGATGCGGTCGTAACAGCGAGTGACGTGTGATGCGGCCGTAACAGCGAGTGATGTGTGATGCGGCCGTAACAGCGAGTGACGTGTGATGCGGTCGTAACAGCGAGTGATGTGTGATGCGGTCGTAACAGCGAGTGACGTGTGATGCGGCCGTAACAGCGAGTGACGTGTGATGGGGAGAAATGGTGTAGTACAAAGGAAAATGGTGTGCCAAGAAGATAACCCTGTGGGAAAGCTGAACATTTCCCATCAATAATAATAATAATAATAATAATAATAATAATAATAATAATAATAATAATAATAATAATTATGATAGTAATGATGATAATAATGATAATAATAATAATTATAATAATAATAATGATAATAATGATAATGATACTGATGATAATAATAATGATACTGATGATAATAATAATGATAATAATAATAATAATAATAATAATAATAATAATAATAATAATAATAATAGAATAGATTTGTCTCATAATAGTTTACCAAGTTGCCTCCCATGCTGTGTTGGAGCACATGAATCCATTTCGGGAAATACTGCGTAGGAAATGCACTCGTACAGACGGCCTGTGTTCCCTGGTGAAAATCCAGCTCCCACAGCGACCGAGGGGTAACGCTTCCCTGCAGGGCTTCCTCCTAACAAAACATGAAAAGCTTTTTTTTTTTGTGAGTTTCTTTTGAAGGAAATTGACACCACACCAACATGTGGATGATTACCGCATGAGGATTAAGGTTTTTTTTTATTTTTCGAGGTGATCTATGAAAAGACTGGCATAATTCTCAGTGTTTATGTATATGTATCTATATACGAGACAGGTGGTTAGGTTTTTTTGGGGGGATGGGGTTTTGTTTTGAAACGTTTTTGATGGGTTTAGAGATGCTGGGCCTGGGAACGTTTCCCCCTGGAAAAGCTGGAGGTTTGGTAGCCTACGAAATCTCGTGTGGGGTATTACGAGGGAGAGTGGGAGGAGGAGGAGGAGGTCAGTGGAACGTTGGGAGTTTGGCGAAGGTGTGGATTGCAGGAGGAAGGTGAGTGTGTGTGTGTGTGTGTGTGTGTGTGTGTGTGTGTGTGTTTGTGTGTGTGTGTGGAACGTTTGTTTGACAACAGAAAGTGTGTGGAACGTTTTTAGTTATGGTGGAGGTATGGATGGCCAGTGGGGTGAAGTGGAGGCTGTGAAACATTTGGTATGCAGCGGAAGCGTGCACTTAGAAAAAAACGTTTGGAGTACAGTGAAGGAATGCACCTTTGGAGGGAGAATGGATGATGCGTGACGTTTGGAGAGTTTGGGGAGGCCTATACGGTAAGTGGGTGAGTGGAAACATCTGTGGAACGTTTGGAAGAAGGTGGACGCCAACTCTGGGAGAGTGGTGGAGGCTGTGGAACGTTTGGAGGAAGGCGGAGGCCACTGTGGGAGAGGAGTGGAAGCTGTGGAACATTTGGAGGAAGGCGAAGGCCACTGTGGGAGAGGAGTGGAAGCTGTGGAACGTTTGGAGGAAGGCGGAGGCCACTGTGGGAGAGGAGTGGAAGCTGTGGAACGTTTGGAGGAAGGCGGAGGCCACTGTAGGAGAGGAGTGGAAGCTGTGGAACGTTTGGAGCGGCGGCGGCGGTCGAGAGGTTGGGGAAGGGAGAGGAGGGAGGGCGGCGCAAGAGGAGTGGCACTGTTTTCACTGAATATTGATCCTGGTGAGATCAGCCTGGCCGCCCGCCCGCCCGCCGGGAGGGAGGCTGCCTCCCTCTCCACCTCGCACGCGCTCACCGCCCGCCCTCTCCCGCACACACACACCCGACGCCCCT
The DNA here is from genome assembly GCF_036320965.1 of Panulirus ornatus. Lineage (NCBI taxonomy): Eukaryota > Metazoa > Arthropoda > Malacostraca > Decapoda > Palinuridae > Panulirus > Panulirus ornatus. The sequence continues at coordinate 5,294,814 of NC_092240.1, forward strand.
CCCAAGCCTCACGACCCACGCCCTTACAGAGACGACCTCTCCCCTCCCGGGCCTCATGGCCTCCACCATCGTCCAGACGACACCACTCTCCTGCCGGGCCTCACGACCCACGCCCTCACGTAGACGAACCTCGCGCCGGGGCTCACGACCCACGCCCTCACCCAGACGACCCTCCCTCCTGCCGGGCCCCACGGCCCTCCCTTCACCCAGACGGAGCTCCCTACAGCCGGGCCTCACGACCCTCCCTCCTGCCGGGCTTCACGACCCACGCCTTCACTCAGATGAAGCTTCTGCTGGGCCTCACGACCCACGCTTTCCTCCTGACGCTCTCCTTCGCGGGTCTGGCGACCCACATCATCACTCAGATGACCCACGTATTGACACAGACGACCCCTCACCCTTCCATGCCCTTACGACCCACACCCTCGGGCCAGACGCCCCTTCTGCCGACTCTCCCGCTCTTCACGACCCCACGCCCACGCCCTGTGCCAGTCCTAGGACACCGGGGTCAGGTAGTCGTCACACAGCGCCCACCAAGATCGGTCGGCGGTCAGTCACCAGCTTTACGTAAAACCGTCCGTGGTTTTCTCTGTCGAAAAATGAATCCCTTTAAGAAAACGGGTCATTTATAGTTCCGGGTCATTTATAGTTATTGCCTCTACGTGAACATTTGTTGGACTACACTCATTGCTGCAGAGAGTACGGTATCATCTGCTTTCGTGCGCATGTGTCCACGCCAACACACGAAAATGTACCGTATCGGAAGGGGGGAACAAAGGACACACGTCAGAGGAGCCACCTCGGAATGTCGCTGGGGTTCCCCAGTGCTGTGCCGCAGGGCGTAGTCTTGGGACCATTGCTATTCTTGTCATGTGTAGATCACTCGCCGAAAGGTCTGGACTCGCACCTGTGTTATGGTGGCAGATGTTGTCACGGCCATGAGGGAGGGAAATTAAGAGTGATGAGGATTGCATCAGCCAACAAGGGGACCTAGACACAAGCCAACGTAATGAGGACGGATCGCAGCGAAAGAAGGCCTTGTTGCGAATATCACAAGCTAGAAACTGAGGTGTAGGGACCTGGGGGTGTGTGAGAGAGGGGGATTTAGGGAGTCCACTTCGTCCGTAATCATTCGCCAGAATCTCACCTTAGGAGAATAGTTAAGAAGACAGACCGTCTCTGCTGGCAGTACGCAAATAAGGAAAACACTCAGAATTGAGAAAGAATTAAGAAAACAGTTCTGGTATTAAGAAGGAATTATTAAGAAAATGGTGGTACGGGAATTAAGTACGCCGAGCTACAATGCGAGTTCAGGAGCCATGAATTTTGCCTACATCGAAGAGAGAAGAGTTTGGGGGTGACTTGATCACAGTCCTTAAGTTTTTAAACCAGTTTGATGACGTGAATGAGGAAAAATTCACCCAATTCAAATCGTACATTAATCCAGAACTAGAATATGTGTCTTAATTTGGTAACCCAAGGTTACATAATTAAAAAAGAAAGTAAAAAGTTTCATAATAGAGAATTACAAATGTTCCTTTTAAGATACAAAAGTTGGTTTAGTTTCTGCTGGATTTTGATTAATAAACACTTGGTTTCTTTCACCATCTGGTCGTGACGCATTCACTGCCCGCCAGGGGTCGAACGTATGGGTTCGAATCCTGGTTATGGCAGTGCGTCCTCCCTCAAGGGTTGGTCGATAAAGAAAAGGAAATCTCGGAGGTATGTACACGCAGTGAGTGAGGGCAACTCTCATTTGACTGAACGTGTTAAATAGACGTCTGTATCGCTAGATGGATATGAAGATCTGCTGGACGCGTTGGCGAGTGTTTTGCACTGGTCTTGTGTTGCTGTGTCTGGTCCGCTTCCTGGGGGAGAGATAGGGGTTAGGAAGCAACACACACACACACACACACACACACACACACACACACAAAGGTTAGCAGGTGTGTGTGTGTGTGTGTTGCTGGGTAAAGTTACGGTTTCTTGGAGAGCGTGGACGAGCCAGCACGCGCGCGCGCGTGGCGTGCTTGGACAAAGGCAGAAGGGAGGGATTAATTAATGACTTCCGTCTCTCCTAACACAGTTTTGCCTCCTTGCTCGTGCTCCTTGGCAGAGACCGTCACGCGCAGAGGGTAGTGTGGCCCGCGCCACCTTGTGTGCAAGCTTTCGTGTCTTGCACACAAGTGGGATTGAATTCCAACGTTGCCAGGTTATGCCCGCATTTGTTTTTGAATTTTGATATTGTTTGTTGAGTTTCGGTGTACAGTGAGGTACAGCGAGTGTTGAGGTGGGTGCGTGCTGGTGATGATGCCGCTCCTGGCTCGTGTCTGGGATGCGCTGGCCATAAGAAGCTGGGCATGAGGGTATATGACTCCTTCAGGGTTAGGTCAAAGGCCATGTTAACAACATACGCAAGGGCCACACCGTCGCGCTCAAGGGTTTCAGAATGTCTGGTTAGAATCTCAGTACCTTCTTCCTCCCTTCTAATACAAATACAGTGAGTTTAGGAGTTTATTAAAAAGCCAGTCACTCGTACTGTGGTACAGAGATTGACTACAAAGATCGAGGTGTTGTAGGATCGTAACCCATTCATAGATGTAGTGTCATAAGAAGTTACATAGTACCACCCAGTGTCCACAACACCCGGGTGACTCAGAGCATAGGTTACTGTGTTGTATTTCACACACACTCGTGTTCCAGTACTGCTCCTCGCAGACCCCAGCCAGTAGACTGGCCCTCTCCAGGGTAGTGTATGTATGCGTTGAAGCAGACGTCGTGGTAACACAGAGATAAGGCCAGTGTATTTCCCCTGAGTCTGTGTGTGTGTGTGTGTGTGTGTGTGTGTGTGTGATAAGAGAAGGCCAGTAATGGGCAAACACGGAGGGAGGAAGAGCCTACCCCGTTGTTGGATCCTTCTGATGATCCGCACGTGTGGTGGTCATTACTGACCCCCAACTCCCTCAGTACGCCTCCTCCTCCTCCTCCTGCACACACACACACACACGCGCGCTCGCGCACACCTCAGCCTCATACCTTCGTCACCTCCTCCACACTTGTTGTTGTCGTACTACCTCCGTTCCCTGCGTTGTTTTCGTTCACCCGTTGCCGCCTCCGTTGCTTCGGTGGTTGTTCCCCCTTTGCTTCCTTTCACCTGTCGGGTCTGTTCCTCCGTTGTCTCTGGTCACCCGTTGCCCTCAAAACCTCTCTCATTAGAGGACTTTCAGGTTGTTAGAGGTGGCCGTATGCTCGACTCACGGTTTAAGGCAGCATTATAGTTACCGTCCGTACGATTAAGCTTTAAGTCCGGAAGGCCAAGCTTTAAGGCAGCGTTCTAGTTTTAGCCCATGTAAGACGCTTAAGCTTCCCCCACAGCATTAGGTTCAGCTTGAGTCACGAGAGGACGACAGGCGACGCTTGAGGATCAAGGTGCCGCAACAGACCAGAGGTGTCGCCATGCAACCGCCACAGCAGGCCTCGCTCCCGTCGCACTCCCCTCCACCGCGTAGACCAGAGCCTCACAGCCCCTCACCACGTCGTCCATGATCATAGGTGGCGTGTGTGTGTGTGTGTGTGTGTGTGTGTGTGTGAAGGTGATGGAAGTATCGACGAATCTGATGAAGATAATAATCGAACGGGGACGCGAGAGGAGTCGGCTTTCGACTTGTTCCACCTCCCATTGCTTTCCCATCACGTTGCCACGGCGGTTCTGCACAGAGCAGACGGCCTGGGGCTCCAGCCACTCCTCCCTCCTACCTCCACCTGCTTCCCTCCCCCCTTGCTTCCCTCATCACTACCCTCTTCCCATCGTGATTCATCTCACGTGCACGAGGGAGGGGTGCGGTTTAATTCATCATCAATCATCATCAACCCTTTCAATTTTCTGCACTACGGAGGAGGGAGGCCCACGGTGTGTGGTTGGCGTCTCAACGCACCGGTCGGGGCATTGACGGCTGACGGTGCATGCGTCTGTTATTGACATTATCATACGGTGTTGTTGAAGTGGTAATGTCCCAGTCCATCGTCGGCTGGTGGTGTTTGCGATGGTTGGGATGGGGATGTTCTTGTAGCGGTCTGTACAGCGTCGGTGGGTTACACGTGGTTGTGGTGCCGAACTGCACCTCGGGAGCGAGGGATCACAGGCGTTGGGAGGTGACGAAGGCGAATGATGCTGCAGCTTCGTCGCTGAACCGTCGGTTGTGGTTCAGATGGTGGTTGGAGAGAGTCGAGGTGTATTAAGTTCCTCTTGATAGGTGGAGTAAGAGGGACCGAGAATGATCTTGGATATCCTCACTGTGCACCTTTTCTAATTAGTCTCTGGTGTGTGTAGGATGGGCGACATGCTGTCTGGACTGAACTAGAGCGTGTGAAGCGGTCGGGGGAAGCCACGGAAAGGTGGGAGCCTGATTGTGGATAGGGGTGGGAAGGCTGTGGTTCCGGTGCATTACACATGACAGGAAGACCAGGCGGGGGAGGAATGGGTGAGCTCGGGAAGGATGAAAGTTGTGTAGCTGTTGTTGAAGTTCAGGCGGAGGGAGGGGCCCCAAGTGTGTCGAGTCCTCGGGCAGTGTTGACATGAGAGCTGGAGGATTTGACGATGGTGCTGACGTGTTGCATCCAGCTTAGTTTTATCGTCCAGTGTGACACAGAAGCTTGGTGGCCTGGACAGCTTGAAGCGGAGACTGGGGCTTAGTGAGGCAGGGTTGGAGGTTCGATGGACGGAACAACCTGGAGGGTGCTGAGGCTCAGAGGGAGAGCAGAGGGTTGGAAGCGAGGCTGACTCTGCATGACTACGGTCTTGGTTTGGTTGATGGTGACGTGGCCGGCGCTGGTCAAGGGGCGTTCTGGTGGGGTCCGCCATGTCGTCGGGGGAAGCTGTTGTCGACGCTTGGCACTAAAGTTACGGGAAGTTGTGGAGATACACATCCGTCAACTAGGTCGTCTGGATGCGGGTGACTTGTGTTTGATCCCTTGTACTCGGAAGCACGCCCGGGTCGGGTCGGAGACGATATCCCGGGAATTATATCTCAGCGGCTCTTGACCCGTCCAGCAGGAGGGTAAGGTGGGCCTCGTCAGCCACTCGTGGAGAGGCAGGTGGGAGTGGAGGGCTGGGATTGAGGGTCCACATATTGATTCCCAGCTGGAGCTTGGCCATCACTGGAGGGGGACCTGCCTGCCTGCCTGCCGCCTGCCCAACCAGAATTGCCGCCGCTGCCACCATTACAGAGTGTGGTGCTGCCGCTCCCGCCACACCTGCTGATGCCCTCCCCCGCTCCCCTCATTGCCACGCTGTCAGCGGAGGCTCCTCCATCACACTGCGCTTGACAGATTTTTATGCATTGAGCTTTACACCCACAGACCCTTCGTCCGCTGGTGACGGTGAGGGTGAGGTGTGACGGAGACGCGTCGGTGAGTGGGATGTGACGGAGGGAGCGGTGTTACTGTTGACCCAGCCTGATGTAATGGGAGATACTGACCTTGCTCTGGTGTCAGTCTTGCTTGTTGTTGGGCAGGTGTTGACCTAGCTTGCTGTGGCGACGATGACCTTGTCTGATGTGATTTGAGTTGGTGACCTGAACTTGTGTGGGGCAGGTGCTGGCCTGACTTGGTGTGGGGGAAGTGTGTGTGTGTGTGTGTGTGTGTGTGTGTGTGTGTGTATGTGTGGTCACCACATGTAGATCTATGCTGTATCCTCGTCCTCCCTTCATGGTTCCTCTGTGTTTTGTACCCACAGCTGTATCTCTGGGTGGGGTTTCAGTATGTACCGTCGATCCAGTCTGTATTCTTCTGGAACTCCCGTGTGTTTCCTTGAGGTCATTGGTCCGTGTGTGAAGTGCTGGTGGTGGTGTAGACGTAACGGTCGTAGTAAGATGAGAGAGGGACAGACGCAAAAGGGATGCGTCATTAGGACCTTGTTGGCAGCTTAATTGTCACCAGGCTCGTATAATTACCGGTAATTAATATAACCCGGATAGTGGGGGGTGAGAAAGTGTGGGTATGATGCCTCTGTCACGCCACACCCCCGCGTCCCCAGACACCCACTCCTGTGACGAAGATGACCTGGGGTCGTGTGACCTGCCACAGGAGGAAGGGTGATCGAGCGGCGAGCAGGGCCCCCTTCCCTTAGGGGCGCGCGGGAAGTGGGGCCTGTCTGTGAATGATGGTGGTGGTGGTGGGGTAGGGATGATGGTTCATGCTCGCCATACTTGTCACGCTCATACACAAATAAAGGAATGACGTGGGTAAGGAAGGGGAAAGAGAGAGAGAGGTAGGGGGGGAGAGATGGAAGGGGAGGGCGGAGTGGAACGGTCCTGATCGAACGAAAGAGTTGGGAAGGGATGGACGCAGGACGAAGACACCATCGTCCTGGACTCAAGTGGCGGGGCTTGGATAGGTGGGGCTGCGAGAGAGGGACGGGTGGCGCTTGTAGAGCGACCAGGGAGGGTGATTAAGTTGTTCACGAGGAATTAGGTAAGATTGACGTGGTCTCTGGGGAGAGATTGACGTGGTGTCTGGGGTGCAGGCAGTGTGTGCTTGCCACTTGCATGATCCTCAGGTGCGTTAGGGGGGCGGGCGGGCGGGAAGAAGAAGTAGTGGGTCTTCAGGTAATTCCTCCCATCATCATCAGTGTTGAGTCGTTCCTGTCAGAGAAGCCAGTAAGAAGACCTCGTGTGTGAAGTTATTGTTTCTCTATATTCATTGGTTTTGTGACCACCGGCAAGTAACTTCTCGTGTTCATGATGAGTGATGGTGATAATTTTTTTTTTTTTTTGTGTTTGTGTTTGTTGGTGTCTCTAGATGTGATGACAACGAGCAAGGAGAATCTGTCTCACTGATCTGTGATAGGAGTGATATCTGCAAGTGAAAGGCTCAATCTACAGTATTGGTTATTATCAAAGCTAAATTATATATATATATATATACAAAGACTCAAGACTCGCTCCGAGTTGCCCCTTGTGATACATAGCTATAGATGACTATTACACTATGTAGGAACTATCTGGACTATGTCAAGACTGAGGGATGTTATCAGTATAGAGACTACTAAGAAAGCCAGCTCAACCATGCTCGAGTGAAAAAATCCCCACACCTCCACCACCCCACACCCCACCCCCTCAGCAGCACCTTCGAGTTGAAGCCAAGGAACAGGTGGTCGACTGTGGCTGGCAGGATGAGTGAGGAGGTGTCCGTGGCCACGGTGGACGGCAGCATGCAGCAGCAGGCGCAGCAGCAGGGGCAACAGCACCCGCAGGGTGGAGGCACCATCCACTCCTCCGACACCCTCACCCTGGACACCCCACCCACCGCTCCGCCCTCGGAGTCCTCCCACCACCACCAGCACCACCACCACCACTACCGCCAGTCAGGCTCGCACCTCAGCTATGTCTCCGACAAGGTCGACCTCAGAACCCCCGACGCCGTCAAGGAGAAGGACGGAATGGAGGAGCGGGTGGAGAGGAGTGTGAGTGGCCTGAGCGGACGTGTGCCGTCCATGCCACAGGGGATGGCGGGGGTGGTGGTGCCGTACGACCCGGAGTGCGGTTGCATGGCGCCCATCCCGCCGTATCCGACCTCCGCCAAGTAAGTACCGCCACGAGTCGTTGCCGCCGCTCACCACGCGTGTCGTGTGTGGCCAGGCGGGCCCAGGTAAGTGTTGCTCGGTCTTCCCTCCCTCCCATAACTTGGTTCTGCCCTGAACCTGCCTGCTTTCTCTCTCTCCCTCCCTCCCTCCCCCCTTCCTCTCTCCTTGCTTACTGTCCCGTTACCCATCTCCTTCCTCCTACTCCTCCTCCTCCTCCTTCCCCCTCTTCATCCTCCTCCTCCAGAAGGCCAAGAGCATGCTAAGCAGCCTCCTCCCTCCCCTACAAGTGTTGTCTCAGCACCAAGTTGGAAAGTTAGAGTCCCCGACCTCACCCTCCTGCTCATCCCAGTAGCGCCTGCCTACCACACCAGCCTTCCAGACCGACCCGGAGCCTGATGCACCACCTTGCCAGCCTTGTCTTGACCTGTAGATGTTGCTTGATTGAGGGCGGTGTAGCGGGAGGCGCCTGGGCCTCTTCAGTGAGCCCTCCGGACCTCTGCTCCCCTCACAACCCCACCCTGCTTGCCAGCCGTCGCTGACCACGGGTCATGGCCTGTATCGCCGCAGCAACAAAACAACAAAGAACAACCGCAACAACGACATCAACAGCAGGAGCAGCAGCAGCAGCAGCAGCACTGCCGCCTGTCCGTGTCTGACCTGGTTGCTCGTCCTTTCCTTGTCCGTAGCCGTCCTCCGTCCGTCCGTTTGACGTACTTGGGAGCTCTGGACTGCCTCCTCTTGGTGGGGTTGTCCCAGAGTCGTACACAACAGTCTTGTCATGGTGTTGAAGTAGTAGTTGTCCCTCCCTCATCTCCTACCCCCCTCTTCAACCCACACACCCTCTTCCCTCCTCTCTCTCTCTCTCTCTCTTCCTGCCGCCTCTTCGCCCCATCAGGTGGGTACGGCCCCATCAGTACTGGCACTATTCCGACCCACGCCCATCAGTACTGGCACCGGCCGCACGCTCATCTCTCACCCACGGGCCACCAGATGTGTTCTTAGAGATTATTCGTAGACGATGTGTGGGGACGGACGGGTCCCTGTGGTAGCCCCGGCCAAGTTGCCCAGATCACCTGTTGTCGCTCAGGATTTCCTGTCTCTTTCTTCCGTAGCCACAGGGCGTTTGGTCGCCATGACCACCACTGAGAGCATTACATTTTTGGACAGCACTACAATCATTGATTGGGTATCAAGGAGACAAAAAAAGAAATATATGGAATCATTTGCATACTTCATGATATACCACTTACATGTCATATCCAGTCAGAGCCTTAAAAACCTTTCATGTTTTTAAAAATTGTGGGATAAAAAAAAATATATTTTAAAACTCATTTTAAAAATGTCTTTAAATAGAAACATATGCCCAAGTTAATTCAAATTGAATGGAGTTAAAAAAAAAGCATTGTAAAAATGTTAATTTAAATGTTAAATTTTCAAGGATGACTAACATAGATTGCCAGTAGTTATGATGATGTGATGTAATGCATTTGTACAGACACCCGAGTCCTGCAGGCATGTTTCTCGTGCACATAACCCCACACCCCTCCTCCTCCCTGGAACACAGCGGTACGATCCATGGGCATCTTGACCCTGCTGAGGGTCAGGTCGAAGCCCAAGGGCATCGTCTTACCCTTGGGTCGTGTCATCAAGGGGTCGCACCGTCGTGTTGAAGAGATGAAAGGGGAGGAAATGTGCCAACGAGAGAATTGTGTGTGTGTGTGTGTGTGTGTGTGTGTGTGTGTGTGTGTGTGTGTGTGTGTGTGTGCATGCTTGCTTGCTTGCTTGCTTCCCGCCACTCACCAGCAGCGTCGGTTGGATGGTTGAACAAAAGCATGCATGGGCTCTTGTCGACACCGACCGACCGAGAAAAATGCTTGAGGCTTATCCATGCGTATACCCTACGTGCATGACGCATACGTGCGTATCTTATGACCGCAGCCAGAATGGGTGAGAGAGAGAGAGAGAGAGAGGGGGGAGGAAGGGGAATTTCCGACCCATGCATGTGTGTGTGTGTGTGTGTGTGTGTTGTGTGTCTTTAAAGAGTACGAGGAGGCGGGGTTTGGTGCGCATGTTCGTGTTGACTCAGACAGCATGAAGGGCGATGTAAACAATGGGAGGTAATGAGAGGTGTGAGGGTGGGCCAGTAGACTGGAGGAGGAGTTCCCCCGTGGCCCTCTGCACCGGAGGGTCTCACACAGGAGTAAACACCTCCTGGCACACCGTCTTGGTGTGGGTGGGTGTGTTCCCTTAGCCATAAGTGTAAGATTGGTGTCAGCGTGTAGGTTGGGGGATGATGCAGTGGTAAATGACTACAAGCTCTTGAAACGAATTAGTTTTTTTCTTTTTTGTTTATATTAACTTAAGTAAATAATTTTAAGATAATTATTTAACATCAGCTCGGCATTGGGTTAAAGCCGATGAGGCGGACGCCCTGGGAGTTCCCCCTGGTAAATAAACATTAAGAGTGATTCGTGAGGTGAGGGGGGTGGGGTCTTCGCCTCCTCCTCCTCCTCCTGCAGCAGTCGCAGCAGAAGGTTCTTACTGACGATCGGTGTCTTCTTCTTTTTTCCAGGACGTCGACGTTCATCACGCTCTCGCTGCTCTACGCCACGCTGCTGGTGGTCGTCTGTCTGGGATTCGTGCTATCGGAGGTCCTGACCCACAATGTTCCTCTCTACTACTATGAGGTGAGTATATGAAACCCCCTTCCTTCCTTCCTTCCTCCTGCTGTGTCTGTGTGAGTGACCCCGTCTTGGGGAGAGATGGAGGGAGCACACGTGCTTCAGCAGGGTGTGAGTGTGTTTCCAGGTCACCCGAAGGCATGTGCAGCACAGTGTGTGGAGGCTGAGCGTAGATACTTCACTACAGTATGTGTGTGTGGGTGACACTTCGACCCTGTGGTGTTTGTATAGTAAGTCACCTCGCTATATGATGTGCTCCATAAACGTTACCTTCAGTTACTCTACAACGAAGCTAATATCACCTCCCGGTGAGAATATGGTAGGCTGGATCCTGCGAACGTTTAAGGCAAGAGAGGCATCCCCCGATGATGATGATGATGATGATGATGATGACTTTTAAATTGAACTCCTCTCCAAACCATGATATGATACCGTTGTGTGCTCGCGCCGTCCACCATAGGGTGGGTAACGTTGTCCAGGTGCGAGCTGTGGTAAGATTCTTGACCGCCCGCGTTTACATATGACGGTCAACCATCACAGGGAATGGCTGAAGCTACCCAGACTGTGTCATGTATATCGCAGACGAAATGGAAAATCGTGGAAAGCCAGGTCCCTCATCAACATTTAAAAATCGTTTTCTTTTGGCTTGACGTAAATATGCAGGACTGAACGATCGTCTGTGAAATGATAATGATACACTGAGAAAAAGTGCGAACATCAGTGACACTGTTGACTTTATTAGCTAGTGGAAAGACGTCGTCTGTCGCCCACTGGAGAAATGCAGGTTCCTCAAGACCAGAGATCTACATGGTGCGGGCCCGCCCGGGTTGAGGTCTGCATGAGTTTGAATCCCTGGCGTGGTAGCTGGCCAACACCCACCCCAGGTATTCATCCTCCCCTCGGGACTGGTCGCTAAATGGGTACCTGGTTTAGACTGATGTGTGTGTGTGTGTGTGTGTGTGTGTGTGTGTGTGTGTGTGTGTTTGTACACAAGAATAAAGACGTGACAACATAAGTGTAAAACTCTCTCTCCCCGCAACACACAAATAGTAACACACTGGACTATGACTTGGTCTTATTTTCATCTGGCACCGCCTGTTGCTGTCACCATGTTATCCACCAAACATTCGGGATGTATGTACTCGCCCTGTGAACTCTCTCTCTCTCTCTCTCTCTCTCTCTCTCTCTCTCTCTCTCTCTCTCTCTCTCTCTCTCTCTCTCTCTCTCTCTCTCTCTCTCTCTATCTATCTATCTATCTATCTATCTATCTACCCCCCAAATAATTTTAACGCATAACTTCCTTATGAACTTGTTCACAATCCGCCACAACCCATCCCTCACGGCACCCCCGTCTGCCAGGCCTGGGGGGGCCACAGTCCTGCTCATTCTGCTCTTTGTAAATTTCCCCGAAATTCTGTTCGCGCTCATCCGCTTCGCAAAATGAGATCGGTAAAGGCTGCGTGTGTGTGTGTGTGTGTGTGTGTGTGTGTGTGTGTGTGTGTGTGTGTGTGTGTGTGTGATGAAGTCATTGTTCCCGCCCGCCCCAACAGCTCCCAGCTACACCCCGCCACAAGGCCGGGTGCGATCGAACACACACACACACACACACACACACACACACACACACACACACACACACACACACACACATAACATGGTTGGTTGATAAATGAAAAGGACGACACAGACATACATATGCATATATGCAAAACTTGTATATAGTTGACCGAGGTATTATTCACTCGCTCCTAAAGTCTAACCGTGCTGGGTTAAATTTAGCTTGGTTACCCATGATTGTCCATTTTCTCTCGTCCGGTGGTACCACAGAGCACGGACGTATTGCGTGAGTGGAGACTGAAGCCCAGGCCATGAAACGGACGTTTGTTCTTGATTAAAGCCCAGGAGAGGATTACATGGATATGTTTATGCATGAAAGCACGCACAGAGTGCTCCCGCTGTGAGGTAATTCTGTGTGTGACCAGCTTAGAGTCGCATTCTTTCCTGTAATTACAGCATTATACGCACACACATATATATATATATATATTTGTTCCTCTCGACTGTGACGGCAAGTTTGTAAACAGTTTAATCCATCTATCTCTTGTACAACCAGCCTCTGGTATTAATGTCCCGCCTTTATATCCCCTTCTCTATTTTCTCCATCCCCATCTGTCCTCTCCATCCCTGTCTGCCCTCTCCGTCGGTATCTGTCCTCTCCATACCTTCCCCGCGGTCGGCCATAACCCCTCAGCCAAACATGATCCCTCACCGGCCTTCCTGTTTGGCGAACAGATTAACAACCGCAGCAGCCCCGGATCCCATCCCCACGTCACACTGTCAATACGCCTCAGCCTCCCACGCTGTTCACTGTCCAGGAGGGTCTCCTTCGCTTGCGAGGGGTCTTACAGGACGTGATTACTTTTTGATTACAAGTCTGTGTACGGTTACTTTTTGATTACAAGTTTGTAAGATTACCTTTTGATTACAAGTCTGTACGATTACTCTTTGATTACAAGTTTGTAAGATTACCTTTTGATTACAAGTCTGTACGATTACTTTTTGATTACAAGTTTGTAAGGTTACCTTTTGATTACAGGTCTGTACGATTACTTTTTGATTACAAGTTTGTAAGGTTACCTTTTGATTACAGGTCTGTACGATTACTTTTTTATTACAAGTTTGTAAGATTACTTTTTGGGTACAAGTCTGTACGATTACTTTTTGGTTACAAGTTTCTAAGATTACCTTTTGATTACAAGTCTTTACGATTACCTTTTTGATTACGTCTGTATGATTATTATGTATTACAAGTCTGTACGGTTACTTTTGATTACAAGTCTTACTTTTTTAACGATTATCTTTTTTAAGCCATGGTTACTTTTTTATTACAAGTCTGTACGATTACATTTTGATTACAAGTCTACTTTTTAAACAGGATTTAAAACAAGAAAATTCAACGTATCTCATCTCCTGGACAGGGAGGGGAAAAAAAAAAGAACCATTGATTTTACATACATATCTGATCCTCCGGGACCAACTTATCCACCACACCAAGTCTTTTCTTCTTCTTACGTAACTTTATGTAACGGCTGGTCCTCAAGTCGCCACAGTCGTCCTACTTTTACGCATATCGAATGATTTTTTCATTTTTTCTGTACCGGTTAGAGAATATCAGCCAAGCTTGACTGACGTCCAAGCTTACTTAATACACCCCTGTAGTGGCTCATTAAGTCTCCCTCATCATTATACCATTACGTTCGGCGTGTTGCTCCTCCTATGAGTAGTGAGTTGGAGGGACTAATGAATTTACTACTAGGGTACCTCCTGATTTCTGAATTATAGCGAAACATGAGTTAAATTTGCTCTCTCTCTCTCTCTCTCTCTCTCTCTCTCTCTCTCTCTCTCTCTCTCTCTCTCTCTCTCTCTCTCTCTCTCTCGCGCGCGCGCGCGCGCGCATATATACTGTAAGTAGAGAGGAACAATATATATATATATATATATATATATATATATATATATATATATATATATATGTTATATTCACTTGTCGTATACCAGAACGCGTGGAAAGTCCCTCTGCAAAACTTTAATAACATTTTGAAAGTTTTCTAATTTGCATAAAGACCTGGTAAACATCTTACGGTAACTATAACACATGCTGGGCCGCGGTGGTAAACAAGGCAATCAAAGAACATTAAAACCCGCGTTAGAAGTAGTTAAGGGAAACCAAACAAGTTTTTTTTTTCTCTCAAAAGGAACATTTTAGTCTACCAGATTTGAGGTTGTGTAGGATGAGGTGAGCAGGTTTGGTTGCTGGAACGCATCCAGGCAGGAGTTGAGGTGAATGATAACATGCAAGAGAAACAAATTTGCTTTCAAGCTTGAAAAGGGATCTCTCACATCCTGTGTTCATGTGGTAAAGGACCTATGTAGATTACTGGCAACGGCTGAAACCTGTGAGGCCAGTTCTCCTTGGAGTACAGTCGGGAGAAGTGTGTCATCATCTGTACCTAGAGATATCCTAGAAGGTATGGTTCCTGAACTTACATTCTGAAATAACATCCTACTGGCACAACAGGTGTGGAGGACTTTGTAAAATAGTACCGCTGAAATCCAATTGTGCCGTATGCACGACAAGAGCGAACGCCTTAAAACATCCGGGGCCCCAGACTCTTCAACGCCTTGCCATCCACCGTCAGAAACAGCCTGGGATGCACGGTAGAGGTCAACAATGCACTGGATGAGTACCTACAGAGTCTACCAGACCAATCTCGCTGTAGGGGGCTACGTGGGCCTGAGGGCTGCGGCTTCCAATCTCTTGGTCGACCAACGACCTAATCCAGCAGCTTGACCATAGCCAGTGAGGGGAGAGAATATATTTAAGCCCTGTTGCTCACATATTTTATCACGTATATTGGTTGTCCTGTGAAATTGGAATCCACGAAATTATAAAAGGAGTAACGTAGCAAAGGCCCGGAAGTGGCTGGTAAAATGACTCGTCAGCCATCCTATTTTTTTCCCCCGTCACCCTCCAACTCTTTCCCCCAGAGAATGCTAGGAGAACGAAGTGGAACCAGACCCAAAATCCGCGTCTTGGAAACGTCAGAGTCGGCAAATCCATGAGGAACAGGGAGTCGCCCTCCCCAAAACAGTGGGAAAAGAACTGCAAAATGTTTGTTGTCTTATATACAGTGTCCGGATCTACGTCCGATATTGGCAACGTGACGTAAGAAAGAGGAAGATCCATACCCACCTGATACTTAAAAGATTTGTGATTAATCTTCTCGTGAAACCAGCGCGATTATATCGGCGCTGAGAGATGAGTGGCAGTTGACGACGACCCGACAGAATCCTTCGTAAACAGTGATACCCGACAGAGACAGACAGACGTCTCAGAATCAAACTTCTTTCCATCCGAACTTCGAAGATGCCATTGGCAGCATCTTCATCCGTTCCTCTCCAAGAGCAGACTTGTAGAGATATCCACATTTACCACTGGTATCATGCTGTATGTACAGGAAGGTAGCAAACCACTGAGAAAAGACGAAATTACGAGCAGGTTGTATTTTCAACAAAGGCGACCAGATAGCTAAGATCAGACGGACTTTGGTCGACCCTCGGGAACAGCGCGGGGTCTGAGCAGGACCCCTCTCCTGCTTGGTCGTGGATATAAGACTGTAACATCCACTGAGGGGGAGAGGGATATTGCTGACGTCCTTTACTCGTACGTGGCGTGAGTCGTCGACCGATAACGACCTTAGACTTATGGTCACATGCAGACCCTGATGGAGGGAGTAGCTACCAGTTCGTGACCCAGGTTGTGTTCAGACAGACGCGTGCAAGAGGATGATAGGCAATCGTACGGGATGCGCTGCCCCTCCTATATTAAGATCACCTGCCCGCCAGGGAGCTGCACGTCCTCCGTTACTGCCCTATAACGCTCACTCTCATTTTGTAAGTGCCTTTGTGCGCGTCGCCCAAGTTCGTATGGCAGTCTGGTGCGCTGGAGACACTTCAAATCTACAAGTAGACATCAGCCAGCTCTGGTAGTCAGTCGACGTTCGAAAACAACACAGATGTGCAGCGGGACATTTCAAACTCCCTCGGCGACGAACAAGTGGTCAAGTGACGGAAGCCGGACTAACTTTTACCCCTTGACACGGAAGATGTGCGTTGCCACACCTGGGGACAGATGGGTATCAGGCGACTCTTCGCCTTGGGAACTGTCGAGTTTCCCCCGCCCGCGCGCGCGATATTTAAGGCTGAGTTTGGAGGTGACAGGATGGATACTGAGAAGTGTTAAGACGAGTGAAACAAGAAACAGGCTTAACGCCGCTCGAAATATTTTCTCCTCTCCGCCAGGAGAACACTGCTTTGTTCTCACACCTCCCCCCCCCCCCCCCCAGGAAAAAGAAAGAAAGAAAACGCAGCAGTGAGGTAGAAAACGTACGGAGGTTCTTTACCGCCGGCGTCGATTCTGCGAAATGTTTGAGTTTTTGGGGACGTGATGAAAGCCTGAGGTAAAACTGGACTCATCAGAACGTAGCCGTGAGAACACGAGAGTATATATATATATATATATATATATATATATATATATATATATATATATGGAAAAATGCTTTCCTGTCTCTAGCTTGCATATACAAAGGTAGGTAATTCCCTGTTGGAATAGCTGGCTGGGTAGCATATGCAAATTGAAGTCCACCGAACGGGAATGCTGTTGGAAACAGTTTAGACCAAAAGGGCGTAAATGTCAGCACCCCCTAACGGATGTTCAGCCTCCCACCGGCAGATGCAAGGAGAATAGCTGGGAAGACACACACACACACACACACACACACACACACACACACACACACACGGCCCAGGATCTGTTTCAAAAGCGTCCGAGGTGTGCCAGAATACAGCAGACGAGAACTGTGAAGATGCAGAGCATCAAACACTCCGGTAGACGAAGGCCGAGGAAGGAGGAGTAACCATGGTGTGTGTGTGTGTATGTGTGTGTGTGTGTGTGTGTGGTTAAGAGAAGTTGCAGACGAACATGGAGACGCAACATGCAGACCGGCAAACTAGAAAAAAAAAATACCCGTGTAACATAAAGTTGAAGCTGGAGGTATGGAGAATAAAAAAAAAGATATATATATATATATATATATATATATATATATATATATATATATATATAAAACAAAATATTTCATTTATACGTGTGAGAGGAGAGAAGGCGTGGTCTGTAGTGTGTGTGTGTGTGTGTGTGTGTGTGTGTGTGTGCAGCAGCTGCATGCAAATGGTTTGTTCGTGCGAGTGAGATTACCGGGCCTTGTACTGGAATTTTCTCCAGGCGCATAAAAGTGGAGGTGAATGAAAGTGAGTGAGGGAGGTGGGTGGGGGTCGGTCGGTCGGTCGGTCGGTCGAGTAAAGCAGTTGTGTGTTGGAGGGGAAGAAGGTGGATTGCGAGGCGCTGTCCAGCGGAGACAAAGGGTGGGGGAGAGGCTTCCAGATGCAATATGTGAGGTATTCAACCCCCTGGGGGAGGCGAGAGGGACGGACGGGAGGGGAAGTCGGAAGAGTTATTGCATGTATTGAGATGAGGGAGTTCGGAAGAGATCGGGCCAACGGAAGGGGATGGAATGGATAGGGAAGAGGAGGGAATACTAGCGTTGGTGTGGGTATGAAGAGAGAGAGGGGCGCCCACCTGGGTACGCGCGTGGACAGAGGAACTTACAAGCCTCCCTCCATTAAATTAAAAAAAAAAAAAAAGAAAGTACGTGAATGAAGGAGACGAAGGAAAAAAAAAAGCACAGATACCAAGAAAATGGATGGATAGTGACACATTTTCTTCGTCCATAACACCCGTCCTGTCTGTCCCATAACTGTATCACAACACACAACCACACGCTTGTCTTGCTTATGGTAAGACATGACAGGGAAACATATTATCCAGCCAAGTCTGTGCAAATGGACCTCTGTGGTGTTTCTGACCATGACGCAATCAGGGTCGAGCGCGTAGGTTCGAATCCTGGTTGCGGCAGTCGGTCCACACTTAACCCAACTGTTCATCCACTCTTAAGGATTGGTCGAGAAAATGGTTACCTGGCTCAGGCGCAGTATATGCACTATATTCGTATATATATATATATATATATATATATATATATATATATATATATATATATATATATATATATATATATATATATATATATATATATACGCTGTTAGAGGCCCCGTAGGTGGAGAATGTTAACGATACAGTGAGTGTATGTAGCAGGTGCATAACAAGCGAATAACGGGCAAATTAGGACGTTAGATAGTTAACGTTTTAACAGACAAACGTTTGCAGCGGAAGATACGAAGAAAGATAATGATGATAACAATGATAATAATAATGATGATAATGATAATAATGATAATGATAATAATAACGCGATGCACAAGAGCCAACTGGTATGACATCACACATGACAAAGACGACGCGCGCCAAATGGTCAGGTAACGATGGCGTGGAATGGCGCCACCCCTGGGGGACGGCGCGGGGGGAACTGTCGCTTTTCCGCCAACACTAGGATGACAATGAGGCTGAGAGGCAGGGTGGCCAGAGCTCTTTAAGACCAGTGGAGCGAGACTCTGTACATCATATCACACTATATATATATATATATATATATATATATATATATATATATATATATATATATATATATATATATATATATATAAATACTGACGAAATTACAGAGATAACAATATAGCCAGTCTCCTTTACAGCTGGTTCAGTTCCAACACGACTCGTACCGAGTGATGAAAATCAAAGCCACAAGCGTTGTACTATACAGAAGACACACCATAGTAAAAACGTAGAAAAATGCTGAAGAATATGATTCCTGAGCTTGTGTAGGTAATTGAATTACTCCTGTTATAGACTGGGGAAGACTTTGTGAAGTATAGCCACTGACACTCGCTGATATCGGTGAGAAATATTGGTGAAAGTAGCCTATGTTTCAGAGGTGTGGCGCCTGCGTAGTCTGTTCAAAGACAGACATTCGGAACGTCGTAAGAAAATCCCCAAGACTTCCTCTGACGTCGCTGCTACCTCCTAGATGTGGCCAGATTAGCCAGGTTGCATAAGAGAGAGAGAGAGAGAGAGAGAGAGAGAGAGAGAGAGAGAGAGAGAGAGAGAGAGAGAGAGAGAGGCGCCAAAAATCACATTATACATTATGACAGTGGAGGCGCAAGGTCACTGGTGTGGGTGTGTACCCAGGCTGCTCACTTTACGTTTGTAACTAACTCATTTTCTGTCTCCCGCCCTATTGGTAAACTGACAACGTCCTCTCCTCCACTAGTCCTTGCCCGTGGCACCTCAGAGGTCGCTCGCTGGATGGCATTTATGGCAGATGCTTGCCTTCTACATCCTATGTCAAAGATCGTAAGACACGAGTTTGTAATTGGAAACAGTACAACTCTGAAAGGGGATAGGCCGTTGCCCAGAGTTGGAATGAGTCATTCATACGTCTCTCTTTCTCCTGGATTAATGAGATTTCACCTTCCCCCCCCCCCCCCCTTCAAATCAAGACACACACACACACACACAAAAAAAGGAAAACTCCACTGTAGTACCTGTAATGTCAGGTTGTAGAGCGCTGTGGGTCATAGTGATGACGGGAATATACTACACAGGTCTTTCCTCCACCCGAGTCTTCAGTCACAAACTGTACATAAAGCTTGAAGGTAAACCCAACAAGGTAACTCGTGTGTGTTGAAGTGATCGCATCGCCTCCTAGAATCTCTCGGATCCGCCGTGGTCGAGTCGGATCCGCCGTGGGCGAGTCGTCTCGTAGTCATTACTTCCCTTTTAATAGTCTGTAGATTAATGGTTCCCTGAGGAAAGTCGGGGCTCGTTACATACTACATAGATGCATCCTGACTCAGGTGTGAGAACTGAACCATGATGACTAGCCTGTGAAAAAGAACAATAGTAACAGGAAAGACTCAGTGACCCCCTTACCTTACGTTATCTGATGTAGTTTGCTAACATCTAATGCAATATTGAATGTAACACATATGTAAATCAATAAGATTTTTTTCTTTTCGAGAGTGGATGATTATTTTTAGGCGGTAGATTGTGTGTGTGTGTGTGTGTGTGTGTGTGTGTGTGTGTGTGGCTTACTTGGCACCATACGGTAAAATGTACGAATGGGGCGATTGGGATATTCTTCCGCGACGACTAAAAAAACTATTTTAAACTACTTCATTTAGTGTGATGTTAGACATATGGTCATGCAGCGCGGACACGAAGCTCTTTAGGGATGGTTGGTAATGACAGACATGGGAGAAAATTCGTCTTATTGACACTGTTGCTTGATATTAAAACCTGCGACATGATAGCATTAATGCATTATTAGTTAGGAACGAGGTAAGAAGATAAGAAATCACATTTCCTGTCATTTATCTGAGTTCTTCAACGACCCAAGAAATACAGTGATTTCAGACACGTTGTAAGACCTGAAGGGCTGTAACCATACGTTAGTTTAATGTTTAGAAATGCTGAAGACATTATCTCTGAATAATATTGACTAGAGCATAGAAAATGAAGTTGAAATGTGGTAAACTGTTAGCACTCTAACTCTTGGTCTACGATTGTAGCTAGGCTGAGGCAGGTTTAAGTACTTAGTAAGGCCTTTAATTAACGTCCTCTACCTTCAATTGTATCGTCAACGCTGTAAAATTTATCGGGGGGCAAAAATTCGCCTCCATATTGGTCGGTGCTGAAAATATAAGCGACTGGATACCATTCAAGCTGAACTGAAATAGTTACAGAAATAACAGAGAGCATCACACATACAGACGTCATAGAAGCTGGCCGCCTCCCAGGCTGTATCACAATATGGCGATCTTGTATTCAAGATAATGCCGATGATTTCTTCGTCGAAGTTCTCTGTAAATGCTGAAAAATACTACTTTGTAAGGGTACGTCGTACCGCGATTGTTGTCCCTGTCGACAGTGGCATTGGTTCTTTAGGGGATTATTGCTGAAAGATGATTAGACATTAATTACAGATTAGCGCACTTCAAAACAATTACACATCATTGTCCTTTTCTAATATCTCTTCCACACTTTTTGAATTGAAATATTTTCTTCAGAAATACTTTGTTGTTTGGCAGTTTAAAAGTATTTGGGCTTTTTTTTATTGTTTTATCGATAACATCATTATGTTAATTTGATTGTTAAATCGACTTTTCTCAATTAGTAGTTTATATGCTTCAGAATATAGTAGGAATATAGTGTTTGTAAATCATATTAAAAGATATTCAGCGATGTGAAAAGAATAGTATTCATAAGCCGTTAGAGTTCAATTACACGATTTTAACGAGGACAGCTAATTTTAAATTTTCTTGTCTTCTTTGGGCAGCGCCATTGTCTCGACATATTAGACTAGGCACTTTCTTCCCCTTTATAGTTTTGGCGGGAGAGGTCTGGTATTGATGATAACCCTGTAAAACTTTATCTTATCTCGAGACAGCAAGATAAATGAGAGTTTCAATCGAGGAGTTTCGAAACTGGTCCTCTGGGAGGTCGTTTGTCCAAGAGAGTGTGAGAACGAGCCATCTTGAGGGCAGTAATGTTCGCCTTGGCGCGTCTTTATTTGCTAAAGTATCTTTCATTGTTGGATTTTATGTTGTAGGTTGTATTTCATGATTAGTGCTCTTCACAGTAATATGTAGCATCTTTGAGTTTATGGTCATTTTTCTGGGAGACGTGAGGGGGCTACGTGAGTTGCATCATAAACATGTGTATCATAGCTTGGTGCAGTAGGCTTCATATACTTGTTAAGAATATACAGTGATAGTCACAGAATAATGTATTGATCAAGTTTAGCTGTGGAAATTATTTGCAATTAATTTTTACCCAACAGTGTATATAGAATATGTCCCCCTTTTTTCAAGCGGAATAAATTTACTCCTGAAACATTACAATCACCTTTCTTTTTTTTCGTCTTCTTCCCGTGGTAAAATCCATTTTGCAGTGTATATGAAAACGGGAGGGGAGGATTTCCAGCCCCCCCGCTCCCTCCCCTTTTAGTCACCTTCTACGACACGCAGTGAATACGTGGAAAATATTCTTTCTCCCCTGTCCCCAGAGACTATATATATATATATATATATATATATATATATATATATATATATATATATATATATATATAATAGTATTGTGTGATTCATTTTTCGTGTCGTACTTATTGTTGTATCAAAACGTTTAAATCATGATTTCAGTTATCACTATTTTGTTGACTATTTTCAATGGAAGTGATTTGGTAGAATTTGATTTGATTATTAATTCCTTTGTTGCCGTAAAAGCTTCAAAGAAAAAGTACTTTTATATTCTTTTGATAATTTTCATTTATTGCTTTCGTCGTTCAATTTCGTGTTTCCTTATGAAAAGGTTAATTTTTTTTTCGTTTTAGTGATCCTTATCCTCCCCACCCTCCATTTTATTTTTACTTCAGTTTTTCGATTCTCAAATTTGTATGCGTCAACTAGATTGTCATAGAATAGGACAGATTTGTCGAAAAACAGGGAGGAAAGGCGGTCAAGAGCAGTGGCATGGAAGGTATGGACGTGTACATGATGGTGGGGGTGTGCATTAGGGAACTTGCGTAGGCGGCAGAAAAGTACCTCACAGGGACCGTATGAGTCCTCTCCTGTATCTTATCCCCAAATGGCATACTGATTGCTCCTTAGGAGTGAGGCTCCATATTGTCCAGCAGACCCTCCCTTGGCTTTTGTTGCCAACTGCCGTTAATTAGTTAATCCCTTGAGCAGTTAACTATGGAGAGACTTGGGAGAATATACCTGAATTAAGACTGGCTTTACTGAAGATCTCTTTCATTGTAAGCAGTGTTTGAGAAGCCTTTATGTTGTGAGGACACTTAACAGGGGCAGCTATGATATATAAGAAAGATCTGTCAGCGGTGAAGGATTGGGTAACCATAATTTTATGTTAGCGTTTTTATGTAATTTTTTTTCTCCACAAGATGGGTTTCTTTTATTTTGTTTTACTACGGGGTACTATTCACCTTTAATATGTAGAGTCAAATGTCACTTAATCTAGTTTCAGACTCGAAATGATAATTATACTGTTTATGTTATGTCTCTGCAGTTGAACCCATTAGATATACGAGTGTATATCTATATCGTTTTCCATACTTGTACGCGAGGTACCACCAGGAACAGGTGAAAAAAAAAGCTTCATTTTTTCGAATCCATTCCCGAGCTGTCAAGTGTAATGCACCGAAACCACAGCGTGCAATCCAAACCGGGCCCCACGGACCTTTCCATGGTTTCTCCCGAGTGTTTCATATCCCCAGATTCAGTGCATAGACAGAACAGCAAATCGCCCCATGTATAACTCATCCTCCAAATCACTATCCACTGCACACCTTTTACCTTCTTGCATGTTCAGGCCTCAAGAACTCAAAATCTTATTCAATCTATCTATCGATCTCCAGTTTGGTCTCCCCCTTCTCATTGTCCTGTCAGTTTTTGACAAATATATCCTCTTAGTCAGCTTCTCACTCATTCTCTGCATATGCTCACACCATTTCAGCATATCCTCTGCAGCTCTATCAATCATACTCCTCCTATTACCACACCTCTCTCTTATCCTATCATACTTACTCAGTGAACCCTCCTCACATCACATATTGTCCACAGACATTTCATTTATGATACATTCACCGCCTTCTGCACATTCTCATGTATATCCCATGGTTGCAAGCATACTGCATCATTGGGACTACTGTACCTTCAAACTCATTTGTACCCTCCCAGATGATGACCTCTTTCCAGACATTCTTGATATTACCAGAACCTTCCCCCCCTCCCCCCTCACCCACCCAAGATTTACCTCCATTTCCTTGGTTAGGTTTGCTGCCAGGTATCTGAAACACTTCACTACCCTCAACTGCTACATACTCACTTCAGCATTTAAATCACCCTTCAGAAGACCTAGGTCTCTTGCATCAAAACTGCTGACACACTCGGCTGGATCCAAAACACTTGCCTCTCTTCATCATTCTTCTTGTGGTCAGGTGCATAAGGGCAAATAATCATTCACCTGTCTCTGTCTCTCATAATCCACTTTCATTTCTATGCACATCACTATAGCCTTTTTATTCTAAATGCATTTTAATAACTATCTGATGTTATTAGATTTAATTGACAACTATTATCACAAGTAGTTTAAATGCTTCAGAAAATGAATGCATTTACATTTAGTGGGGAGGGAGCAAAGGTTCTGGGAGTGTTGAAGAATGTGTGGAAGGCAAGAATGTTATCTGAGAGAGCAAAAATGGGTATGTTTCATGGAATAGTGGTTTCAACAATGTTATATGGTTGCGAGGCATGGGCTTCAGATTGGGTTTTACGGGGGAGGGTGGATGTGTTGGAAATGAAATGTTTGAGGACATTATGTGGTGTGAGGTGGTTTGATCAATAAGTAATGAAAGGGTAAGAGAGATGTGTGGTAATAAAAAGAGTGTGGTTGAGAGAGCAGAAGAGGCTGTGTTCAAATGGTTTGGACACATGGAAAGAAATGAGTGTGGAAAGATTGACCAAGAGGATATATGTGTCAGAGGTGGAGGGAAGAAGGAGAAGCAGGAGACCAAACTGGAGGTGGAAGGATGGAATGAAAAAGATTTTGAGTGATTGGGGCCTGAACATACAGGAGGGTGAAAGGCGTGCAAGAAATAGAGTAAATTGGAACGACGTGGTATACCGGGGTCGACGTGCTGTCAATGGATTGAACCAGGGCATCTGAAGTGTCTGGGGTAAACCATGGAAAGTTTTGTGGGGCCTGGATCTGGAAAGGGTGCTGTGGTTTCCGTGAATTACACATTACAGCTAGAGACTTAGTGTGAACGAATGTGGCCTTTTTTGTCTGTTCCTGGCGCTGCCTCGCTGGAGGAGGGGGGATGCTATTTCGTGTGTGGCTGGGTGGCAACAGGAATGAATGAAGGCAGCAAGTATGGATATGTGCATGTATATATAAGCATCTTCATCATTAATTTTTTGTTTCTTTTAGCAGTTGTTCTCAGTATGATTCCACTCATTACTTGACTTGAAAGTGCTTTGTCAAAATGCTTTATATGTTCAAATATTTAATTTATAATTATTCTTTTAATTAAAGAAAAATTTATTATTCGCAAGGCCTCTATATGTAGGTGCTTATATATGTTTAGGTGCTTCATGACCTATTTATCTAACTTTCTCTTTGTTAAACTCTATTAAGTATTTTTGTTAAACTCCATTAAGTTCTCGTCCCCATTTATATATATATATATATATATATATATATATATATTGAAGTGGTTTGGGCACATGGAGAGGATGAGTGAGGAAAGATTGACCAAGAGGATGTATGTGTTGGAGGTGGAGGGAACAAGGAGAAGAGGGAGACCAAATTGGAGGTGGAAAGATGGAGTGAAAAAGATTTTGTGTGATCGGGGCCTGAACATGCAGGAGGGTGAAAGGAGGGCAAGGAATAGAGTGAATTGGAGCGATGTGGTATACCGGGGTTGACATGCTGTCAGTGGATTGAAGCAGGGCATGTGAAGCGTCTGGGGTAAACCATGGAAAGCTGTGTAGGTATGTATATTTGCGTGTGTGGACGTATGTATATACATGTGTATGGGGGGGGGTTGGGCCATTTCTTTCGTCTGTTTCCTTGCGCTACCTCGCAAACGTGGGAGACAGCGACAAAGTATAATAATAATAATAATAAATATACATGTATATAATCTAAATCTCTCAATTTTTTTTGTCTTCATTTTCTGTGATTTTATTGCTATCATGTCATGTACAAAACATCTGACTATGCTCCCATCCTTACTTATTCATGTCTGATATCATGATTTTATAGATTATTGAAATTAGAACTTTTCCTTGTATACAATTGAAAGTACAACTTCTGTAGACATTTCCTTTTGCAATAATTCTGTTAGAAATGTCCAATTAGGGTGTAACAGAATAGTCAGATGTGATGACAGGTAATACACTTGGTTTCTTCAGCAGCAGGGCACTGCAATATCTCCAGATAGGTGATACCTTTGAACAGTGATAAAAGAGAAATAATGGTCCTCATTGGAATGTTTTTGATTGATCAAAATGATTATTGAGGAGTGGTTCAGACAGTGATGAACTATAGCGTAGCAAAGGAAACTTATGCTCTCAGATGTAACCAGATTCGATTAATGAAGGTATGTCATTGTTTAGTTATTTTAGATAAGACTGATACTGAAATTTTATTTCTGTATCCCTCATAAGCCTATGAATTATTTTTTTTCATTTTACAGTTGTACATGCATATGTTTACTAATATTTAAACCTCTTTTGCAGGCTTTCTTCACTTACCTGTATGGTCTCAGCATACTCTTCCTGCTGTATGTGTTCTGCTACCTTCTCTCAGACTCTGCTCGTGACAGGAAACCCAAAAAACCTCAGGTCTTTATGGTGAGATTGTGTACCACAGGGGCTTTTATTTGGTTCATGTACTGCATTTAGTTTAACCTCCTTTAGTTTTCTACATTTTTATGGTTTTAGGTTTCTTTTACACTATTAGTTTGTATAATCTTTTTATGGTTAACATAGTGCTTTCTTTCTGAGGTATATTATTTCAGTATGGTTATAATGAGACTTTATTTAGAAGTAAAACTTTTTTTTGCTTTTTAAGGGTTTTAGAAATCACATGTGTAGTTAACATTATCTCAGCCTTCTGCTTTTTACCATGGCCTCTGTTTCCCAACTCATATTCATACTGTCTTGGTGTTTGTTCCTGCATTGTTGCAGTTAACAGCCTTCCATGGATGTTAAGGAGGTTTAGATTGGTTCTTCATGTGATTTACCAGAAACTATAACACAAGTGCAAAACTGATTCAATATGAATCTTGCAAGAAATGCCTTTGGGTCCCAATGCTGTAGTCACCCTATAGAAATTATGGTACCTGAGTAAAGGAAGATACCTATATTATGATGAAGTGATTATCCTTAATAGTGTGATCAGTATAGTGTAGGTTAGGTAAAACCAGAGCAGATAGAGAATTGAGAAAATTTGAAATTGTATTTATTCATCATAAACATATTTATGTAAGTCTCATGTAACTGATATGGAACACAATCTATATGTGGTGTTTTGGGTGTAGTCATTATTGGTAATTCTGGAAGCTGAATTCTTATAAAACCCATTTGCCTGAAATTTGCAAGGCAAAATTGTCATGGTTAAACATTGTTGGCTATTGACAGGATTTATTTAAGCTTGATATTTTTTAAACTATGAAGTAGTGCCAAACCAACTTCTCTCTCTTTTGATATGACCTTATCCACATTAATACAGAGTAAAGGACTTAAGATATACACAACAAAGCATAGAAATGGTTTTGAGACTTTAACCGTTTTATGTGTCTCAGCAATTCCTTTTTTACTTCATTATTTTTTTCTTGTGATTGATTTAACAAAATAGTGTAATTTTGTTTTAACTGTTTTAGCAAAATGATTTGATTTTCAGTTGTATTTTATGTGACCGAAATAGCATCACCTGGTGCATAAACAGCTGGTTAACTTATAGTACAATTTTGGAAAATCATATTCTTCCATTTTTTCCCTTCATCTTTATCATCCTTCTTTCACTTCTCCTCATCTTCCCTTTTATCTTTCCTTTGCTCCACATAATCTATCTTATCTGTCTTCATCATTTCTGCTTTCTACCCTCCTTCCCCTTCCTGCACACCATCTCTACTCGTCCTTTGTCCCTCCTTTATCTTTTTCTTTCTTCACCTCATTTCTGCTCCTATGGTATATGGAATAATTGCTTATCGTTATTTTCCTGCAATGGAGACAGTAGGAATGTCTTCAGTCTTAATATTTTATAGGCAAGACCATGACCTGCTGAATTTGTATACAGGATTTCATGACTAGCTAGGTAATAACCTCATGAGGTATCAGTTTTTTATGTTCCATGCTAAGTTTGATAATAGCTTGATATAAATTATGTATATGTTCACCCCATGAGTTATATTACATACTAGTTATTTCCCAGTCAGTTCTTGAAATTCAGTCTATGAGGTGTTAATATTATCCACAATCCACTTGACCCTAATGATCTGTCTATAAACATGGGAATTATAAGACCTCAGTAGCTCAGGAATATATCTTGTATTGTTCTTGGGCTTTCCTTTTCAGTTATCTTCAGTGTCAGCAAATTTGAAAATTCACCAACCCTATTGAGTAGCATTCGTAAACTCAGATCTAGTTGTGAAAAAAAAATAAAAATCTTTTTAAAGAAATTAATTATTTTGCTGTTATCCAGTTTTCATCCGAGCATGTATGATTGCAACTACAGTGTATGGAATTGTTAACATATGACAATCCAGCCAGTGTAGATCCTGTAGTCACATCTATACATTAGTATTCACCGCTTTCATTGCACAAAGATGGGGAATAATCCATTTCAAACAGTTCATAATCATGGGCAAAACATAATGATTGCATCTCCAGCCATAAAATACTGTTTTTTTTTTTTTGACACTGAGGCATATAAAATGCCACTGAGCTTGATGGAAAAACTGCTTTCATACTACAAGTCTATTTAGTGTGATTTTTCCTTGCTGAGACTGTCTATTCTGAGTCATAGTGTGCAGTCATTTGTTGTTGTTTTAACATACACTAATGATAACCAGACACTTGAGCAATTATCAGTAAAACCTTCACAAGCTTACACAACTATTTTATTCTGGTAATGAATACATTACCTGGTCATAACTTCTGGAACATGATCAGTGCAAAAGCTTTTCTTTGCCTCTCAACTTATCAGTGAGTCATATACTCAGCTTGGTAACTGAGTGCAGCAAGAGCATCATGTCCCCACCCCAAAAGGCACAGGTTACTTAGTGTCACTTTATTGTTGCTGATGACTGTTTGTGCTCACAGGGTCACCACTCTGGCCAGTACAATGTGTCCGAGTATGAATATTACGCATACAATGAGGTGAGTCAGCTCAGACCTACCTGGTACCCTCTTAGTCTGGAGAGCTTTTGGCCTGATTGCCCGCATGATGTATTGCTGTGTGTTGGGACCTCTACCACAGCTAACAACTGCTGCTTGGCTTATATATTATGATTAACAGTGCCTGTTAACCACATAGCAAAGCATCTGCGATACTAAACACTGGTAACAATGTTTTCATCATAGTACCTCTTGAGCTGACTGAACAGTGCAATCTGTATCATAAAAATGCTTTCATTACTGTGTTTGTTTCATACCACAAGAAGTAAGTTCAGATACACTGGCATACTCATAAAAAGTTTAATGGTTATACTCTGTAAATGTTTGAAAAAATGTAACTTCGAAGCTTCAGCACTGACTGTCTAAGATTATTAATTATACAGTAGTCTATCCCCATCATTGATATGGCCTCTTAAAATTTTTACCACATGGTAGAAACAGGTTTTTTTTAATATCATATAGTATCAAGATATATCTGCCAAAGTAATGATAGTTTATTATTTATTACCTTGTTTACTTATGCAGATCTATAGATGCACAATTTGACTGCTGCATAGTTGCTATTGCAATAGGCTTCAGTGCATGCACTTTTATGTGCAGATCATTGCACTAGATCTTGCAAGGTACAGGAATTTTGTACCACTGTTAAATGAATATAATTGAATGGCTGTGCACCTTGCTAGTCTTCCATTCAGAAAGGCTTTTGACTATCATTGATAAGAAGACAGTATCTTGCTATGGAGACTTCCTGTAAGCTAAGCGCAACACTTGCAAGTTCACAACCTAGCAATATGGCTGTATGTTTTACCTGACTCCTCAGTGCAGTGAGCACTAATGCCTTTTGTAACAAAACTCAGATTGTCAGCTTGTCAACTTGTTTACCTTGTGGCTGGTTATTTGAAGTTGATCAGACATGTCTGGATGTGGACAGTCACTACTGAAGTGTCCAGTGTAAATGTAATTTAGCTTTTAGGAGTTTTGCTTCTTGCATATGTCATCCACTACTGTACAGCAGCAAGTGTTAATAACAAAATAAGACACTGAAGTTATGACTTCTGCAACTCTAAATGTTTTAACCCAAAACTTTGGTCAGGAATTTTTTTTACTATTATTCTTCTCTGGCTTCCAGCTTAATATTTAATAAACTCACTTTTCCTCAAAGAGAAATGTTATCCAGAGGAGGAACGACATTTGTTCTTATATCTCTAGCTTCCTTAGTCTCATTTACCAACACTTGCATAGTCCTTAGTCCAATAAGTAGCTTTGTAGATGTACCTTTATTTTCTTAATCACAGGTGTGAGGTTTCCTTCAAAATATTTCATATTTCAGCAAAATGCTAACTGTATAACAGTGTCTTAAATTCCTTACCACATACACTGTACTGCTATGCACAGTTCTTTCTAGTATTTGAAGCAATATTTGATAAGTAGAAGCCTTGTTTTAATTGATGAGTGTAAGGTATAATAAACTTCTATTTATCAGTACAGTACAGTATATGAAGAAGTTTTGCTCTGTCAGGAAAGGTCTTAATTTTCATCAAATGTGATTATATTAGTTGAAGGTAAGTGTTTGTGTTAAACATAATTAGCAGCAGACATACTTTAGTTAAGACTGTTTACATAATAAAGTTATTGAAATTTTAAGAGTGAAATATTGTACATATGTTGCTTATTCTCTGTTATCAGGTTTAGAAGGCTCATTAGACTTTTTACTGCACAAATTTTGAAATGGTAGGAGTAGTTCTTAATTCTTACTTATTGTAAGAATATTCCTAAAGTCCACTTGTCAAAAATCCAGGCTAGACATAATATGAATTTTACCAGTTATCTCAGTATTAAAACAAGTACTAAGACAACATAAGATTTTAAGGTAAGGTGCTGGGGTGTATATCCTAATTGCTGGAAATTGTATCACTTGTACAACAGTCTCAGGTAGACGTTATATGATAGATTGACAGTTAGGTTACATGGCTATGCTTATAGGCATATGACTGCATAAACAGTATTATTGTACATATTCATTTTGTTTTCTTTAATTTACTGCCATTATGATTATTATTCTTACACCCATTTCCATTTATTTAAACTTCATCCATTACTGTCTGTGCATGGGTGTGTGTGTGTGTGTGCACAAGTTTTTTCTTGGGGAAACTTAGTTATGCCAAATTATGAATGGCATTCCCACAGGACCTAAAGGTTTATGGTAAGCTTGAGAAATCATCCAAAAATTGAAGGAGTTTACATGCAAATTGAGAAATGGTCATTGTGACCTTTTGGTTTTATCAAGTAAAGCCCAGAATGAATTACAGTAAACCCTCAATATAATGGACCCTAATATAACAGATTTCGGATTTAACGGACTGGACAAATGATAGTACATTATTTATTATATATATTATACTTAACCACCGTCTTCCATGTTAGTGAGGTAGCAGAGGGAAACAGATGAGGAATGGCCCAACCCACCGACATAAACATGCATAAACATGAACACTCACACACGCACATATACATACATATACATTTCAATATACATACATATACATACACAGACATATACATATATACACATGTACCTATCCATACTTACTGCCTTCATCCATTCCCATTGCCACCCCACCACACACAAAATAGTAATTGCACCCCCCCCTGCAGCGGGGCAGTGCCAGAAACAGACAAAAAAGGCCACATTTTTTCACACTCAGTCTCTAGCTGGCATGTGTAATACATTAATTGATAATAATTAAAAAAAAATTAAAATTAAAAAATCTTGAATGCCGCACCATGCACATTTCATGTCGCACCTGTTTTTGGTCACAGTCTGTCTCATGCTATCAAGCAGTCAGGTTATATGCAGAGTGTTTCTGTTGATTCATAATTATGACTTCATTTATTAATTAATTATGCAATCCTTACAATTGAGAATGTCATTAAGTGATAGAGGAGTTAAAAGAAAGCATGTGAACAATATATTGTACGAAAGATTACGGACACCCCTTCCCCCTATTAGTCCAATAAATCAAGGGTTTACTGTAGTTGGAATATAATGAAATTATAAGATTCAGTCAAAGCAAACAGTGTTATCTTGGGTCTTAAATGTACTTTCCCTAATGCTGCATTGTTTTCATTGATTTCTGGAAAACTCATTACATTCAAATTCTTATGGAAACTACTTCAAAATATGTTTATTAGAGATGAAAATTAGATGTTTTGACATTGACATATGTCCATTCCAAACCAATAGTTGTATTTCATTAACTTTCTGTTAGGCATGATATTGAATGAGTTAATGATTTTAGCAATGCCACAACTAGGGCACATACAACAACAAGCAACCACACTTTTATAGTTTTGAGGTCTCTGGCTGTGGCATAACAGATTGTTAAAGGTCAACTCTTAATGGTTATTTGTAGGTTGCTTGGTTAGCATCCATTTAAAAGAGTGTTTCATAAAATACACTTTGTGGGTGTACTCATATGGACTGACAGAAGAGTAGTACGTAAGGCATGTTACAGAGGTGGACTGAGAGCCTCATAGGTTCAATATGTGGACATCAGGGTTGGGCATATTTTATATGCAGTGCAAGGATGGACTCAAGAAAGGCATGTACAACACCCCACATAAATTGATAAGGCAAGGCATGCGTTGTGGGTTTGGTCAATACTCACATATATGAACATTAGGAGTAGTATATAAGGCAGTTAATACAAAGGTGCTATGAGGGCCCTGTGGATTTGATAGAGATCGGGATTAAGCAAATTTAGGGTACAATAGAGGATATTCTCTAACAGACAATAGTTTCTTGTAGAAAGTCACACATTTACTTTAAAAGGAAACTTTTAGGCATAAAAGTTAGGACAATTTACAATATAATGTTAGAGGAAGTTAGTGAGGTCTCCATCTGTCTTTGATCAGTGCAGCTTTCATAGATTGAAACATGATATCAAAGGTTATGTCAATAGTTGATGTGTTACATGTCTTTTTGGCAGTGATATCAACTGCATCAGTTGTGATGAGACCTAATGGGATTGAATCCAAAGGAACTCACTGGTGCAGATCTTGTTGAAGTACCACCCAAGGAGGTGTTTAATTTTGTGGAAAGGAGAAAAACATTCATGTTTGAGACTTAGGAATTTGAGAGCTGACTTGGAGTTAGTGATGATGAAACACTTATGGGAATTATCGCAAAGGTTTCATAGGTATTATGGCATGTCAGCTAGTTTTAAGTGATAATGACCTTGTCGGAGAGGTGACGAGGAGCCAAGTGAATCTACTCTCATTTATAGGTGAAGAGAACTCAGCCACTCCCTGTCCTCCGTGTCTCTAGCAGGGAACCATCAGAATAGGTTGAGACGTTTCATCTGGCATAATGTTTAGGATAGATTGTGTGCTTCCTTAGGTAATATGGCATGGGACTACTTTTTCATCTGGAATGATATTTAGGATAGATTATGTGGTTCCTAAGGTAATACAGCATGGAACTAGTGGAATCCTATGGGATTTAGAGTTCATGAGTGAATTGAAGGGTGGGAGGTATAACTTTCCAAGGTAAAGTTATGGTTATGGAGGTTTTAGTGGGATAGGTAGGTTAAGGTAGTATATTTTTTGGGTGTTTGTATGGAACCAAAGTCAGCCATGGTGTGTCATGCAGGGAAGACACTTGTTCCCCATCTTACATAACTAAGTATGTTGTGTAGAAGAGAAGGTGCAGGACTATGAAAGGCTGCTGAAGTTGCTTAGCATCCATGACACTGACTACCAAGGTTATTTTCTCAGAAGTAGGGGTTAGACACACATCTGTGGTTAAAGAAGAAATGAGGATAAAACAATGGCCTTGTTTTGGAAGATGAGGTACTAAAGGGAGACAGGTGAAAACTGAAGTGCTTGGTGATAATTAGAAACCTATCGAAGGAAAAGCATGACTAGTGCCTTCCTCATGAGGTATGTCGTGGGAGTCATCAACAGACTATAATGAATAAATAAATAAAATAAATATATATATATATATATATATATATATATATATATATATATATATATATATATATATATATATATATATTTTTTTTTTTTTTTTTTTTTATACTTTGTCGCTGTCTCCCGCGTTTGCGAGGTAGCGCAAGGAAACAGACGAAAGAAATGGCCCAACCCCCCCATACACATGTACATACACACGTCCACACACGCAAATATACATACCTACACAGCTTTCCTTGGTTTACCCCGGACGCTTCACATGCCTTGATTCAATCCACTGACAGCACGTCAACCCCTGTATACCACATCGCTCCAATTCCCTCTATTCCTTGCCCTCCTTTCACCCTCCTGCATGTTCAGGCCCCGATCACACAAAATCCTTTTCACTCCATCTTTCCACCTCCAATTTGGTCTCCCTCTTCTCCTCGTTCCCTCCACCTCTGACACATATATCCTCTTGGTCAATCTTTCCTCACTCATATATATATATGTATATATATATATATATATATATATATATATATATATATATATATATATATATATATATATATATAAAATATTTTTTTTTATTATACTTTGTCACTGTCTCCCACATTAGTGAGGTAGCGCAAGGAAACAGACAAAAGAATGGCCCAACCCACCCACATACACATGTATATACATACACATCCACACACGCACATATACATACCTATACATTTAAATGTGTACATATATATACATACACAGACATATACATATATACACACGTACATAATTCATACTTGCTGCCTTTATTCATTCCCGTCGCCACCCCGCCACACATGAAATGACAAGCCCCTCCCCCACATGTGCGCGAGGTTGCACCAGGAAAAGACCACAAAGGTCACATTTGTTCACACTCAGTCTCTAGCTGTCATTTAATAATGTACTGAAACCACAGCTCCCTTCCACATCCGGGCCCCACAAAACTTTCCATGGTTTACTTCCTCACACACGACTCCTTTCCAAGCTCTCTTACTCTCACCGCTCTATTCTCCCCAACATTCTCTCTTCTTCTCTGTAAACCTGTACGAATTTTCACCCTCGCCTCCACATAATAGTGATCAGACATCCCTCCAGCTGCCCCTCTCAGCACATTAACATCCAAAAATATCTCTTTCACACGCCTATCAATTAACAGATGATCCAACAACGCCCTCTGGCCATCTCTCCTACTCACATATGTATGCTTATATATATCTCTCTTTTTGAACCAGGTATTCCCAATCACCAGTCCTTTTTCAGCACACAAATCCACAAGCTCTTCACCATTTCCATTTACAGCATGGAACACCCCATGTACACCAATTATACCCTCAACTGCCACATTACTCACCTTTGCATTCAAAGTGTGTGAAAGGAGGAAGTTGAGAGTAAATGTGAATAAGAATATGGCTATTAGGTTCAGTAGGGTTGTGGGACAAGTTAATTTGGAGGTAAGTTTGAATGGAGAAAAACTGGAGGAAGTGAAGTGTTTTAGATATCTGGGAATGGACTTAGCAGCAGGTGTAACTATGAAAGCAGAATGCAGGTGGAACCATGAAAGCAGAAGTGAGTCACAGGGTGGGTGAGGGAGCGAAGGTTCTGGATACGTTGAAGAGTATGTGGAAGATGACAACGTTATCTCGGAGAGCAGAAATGGGTATGTTTGAAGGAATAGTGGATCCAACAATGTTACATGGTTGCGAAGCATGGGCTATAGATAGGGTTGTGTGGAGGAGGGTGGATGTGTTGGAAATGAAATGTTTGAGGACAATATGTGGTGTGAAGTGGTTTGACCCAGTAAGTAATGAAAGGGTAAGAGAGATGTGTGGTGATAAAAAGAATGTGGTTGAGAGAGCAGAAGAGGGTGTGTTGAAAATGGTTTGGACACCGGGAAAGAATGAGTGAGGAAAGATTGACAAAGAGGATATATGTGTCAGCAGTGGAGGGAAGAAGTGGAGACCAAAATGGAGATGGAAGGATGGAGTGAAAAAGATTTTGAGTGATCGTTGCCTGAACATACAGGAGAGTGAAAGGCGTGCAAGGAATAGAGTGAATTGGAATGATGTGGTATACTGGGGTCGATGTGCTGTCAATGAATTGAACCAGGGCATGTGAAGCGTCTGGGGTAAACCATGGAAAGGTCTGTGGGGCCTGGAAAGGGAGCTATGGTTTCGGTGCATTGCACATGACAGCCAGAGACTGAATGTGAACAAATGTGGCCTTTTTTGTCTGTTCCTGGCAGTCTCACTGGATTGGAGGTGCTATTTCGTGTGTGACAGAGTGGCAACGGGAATGGTTGAAGGCAGCAAGTATGGATATATGTGTATATATGTATATGTCTGTGTATGTATATGTATGTATACATTGAACTGTATATGTGTGTGTGTGTGTGGGCATTTATGTATGTACATGTGTATGTGGGTGGGTTGGGTCATTCCTTGTCTGTTTCCTTGCACTACCTCGCTAACACGGGAGACAGCGGTATGATAAATAGGTATAAATGAATTATTATTGTTATTATTATTATTATCATCAGTTATTATTATTATGTAGGCTGTTGACAGCAGCTGCCCAGGGTGGTACTACTGTCCTGACTGAAGAGCGTTAAAGTAATGCCCATAACCATCTTACACTTTCCTTGTTAGGATTGCTGTTCTTACCTTCTGTCTCATCTGAATGGAACTACCAGGCTAGTCCTGTCATCTTTGTACTTCACCATACACTTACTCATACCTTAATTATTTTCTTCATATAAGTTCCCTTGCCACCTCTTATCTACACCACAATTATTTTTCAATGTAATCATGATAAGAGTCTAATAAATGTATAGCCCCTTGTCTCCAGCATCATGGGGTGTTAAGAATCTCCATATTTCTGCCTGACTTTAGTGTCAGTGAGAGGGAGGGCTAAGACAGTAGTAGTACCGGCCCCTCTGTCTATGATAGACCTTCTGTATCTATTCAGTATCCCAACATTCGTGGTCTCTTTAGTAACATCGCTTCTGTTGAACATCATCTGTCTAATACCTCTTGTAATATCTTACTTCTGTCTGAGACCAGTTGTCTAATGATATTCTCACTAGTCAGCCTCTTTTTCATAGCCAACTGTAATTTCCAATTATGATCCAGTTCAAAGGTAGTGTCTGTGCATTTTCTAACTGTCAAGATACCTCTTGCATGCCTCAAGGACCTTGATTCTCCAAACTTTAATGTTAAGTAGTTCAAGGTCTATCTCCCAATTACCACACTTTTTCTTTGTTTCACCTATTGCTCTCCTAATTCCACAAATTTTATATTTGTCATTGACTATCTATACCCCAGCCATGAGACTTTGGCATTCTCTAACTCGCAAGCAGAAATCCTATACATAGGGAATTTTTACCCTACCCATATTCCTGACCACTGTGATCACTAATAATATTCTGGATTTGTTTTTCATCTCAAATCCATCCTGCTGTAACTACTAAATCTTGACCCCAGTTGGTTCTTCTGATCACACTGTCTCTGTCTCATAATACTTCTGTTTCCTCCAAACACAAAGCAGAGGTTATTGTTGCAGAAATGGATGCATGTATTCCCTTTTGCTTCAGGACAACCTCTTTTTTTCAATTTGTGGTTCAGCCATTCCTGTTCTGAAACCATTCAGGCAAGAGATTAGGCATATCAGGCTTGGAAAACTCTCCTTCCACTTCCATGTTTTTTCATACATATTTGCCATTTCCAGTGTTAGTGAGGTAGTGTGAAGAACAGATGGCAGAGCCATATAGGGAAAAATCCTCACATGGCACATTCCTCTGTTCCCTCACTGGAAAGTAATACAAGAAAGGGGGGTTTCTAGCCATGTGCTCCTACCCCTCGTATTTGCCTTCCATGACATGCAGAGAATATGTGGACATGATTCTTTATCCCTGGGGATATGGGAGAAAGAACACTTCCAACGTATTCCCTGTGTGTCATAGAAGGCGACTAAAAGGGAAGGGAGCAGGGCCATGTTTATCAAATGGCATCCTAGCTTCGACTCTTCGATGTATATCAACTGACTTTTATTTCTCTCGTGTCTCCCCTGATGATGTGATTATCACACGAAAGTGCACTTGGGAACTTATCGTGTTTCATCGTCCCCGTGGACTCATAGGAATAGCTTGATCATGCGCAAAATTGTGATCCTTTCCAATATATATATATATATATATATATATATATATATATATATATATATTTTTTTTTTTTGCCGCTGTCTCCCACGTTTGCGAGGTAGCGCAAGGAAACAGATGAAAGAAATGGCCCAACCCACACCCATACACATGTATATACATACGTCCACACACGCAAATATACATACCTACACAGCTTTCCATGGTTTACCCCAGACGCTTCACATGCCCTGATTCAATCCACTGACAGCACGTCAACCCCGGTATACCACATCGATCCAATTCACTCTATTCCTTGCCCTCCTTTCACCCTCCTGCATGTTCAGGCCCCGATCACACAAAATCTTTTTCACTCCATCTTTCCACCTCCAATTTGGTCTCCCTCTTCTCCTTGTTCCCTCCACCTCCGACACATATATCCTCTTGGTCAATCTTTCCTCACTCATCCTCTCCATGTGCCCAAACCACTTCAAAACACCCTCTTCTGCTCTCTCAACCACGCTCTTTTTATTTCCACACATCTCTCTTACCCTTACGTTACTTACTCGATCAAACCACCTCACACCACACATTGTCCTCAAACATCTCATTTCCATCACATCCATCCTCCTGCGCACAACTCTATCCATAGCCCACGCCTCGCAACCATACAACATTGTTGGAACCACCATTCCTTCAAACATACCCATTTTTGCTTTCCTAGATAATGTTCTCGACTTCCACACATTCTTCAAGGCTCCCAGAATTTTCGCCCCCTCCCCCACCCTATGATCCACTTCCGCTTCCATGGTTCCATCCGCTTCCAGATCCACTCCCAGATATCTAAAACACTTTACTTCCTCCAGTTTTTCTCCATTCAAACTTACCTCCCAATTGACTTGACCCTCAACCCTACTGTACCTAATAACCTTGCTCTTATTCACATTTACTCTTAACTTTCTTCTTTCACACACTTTACCAAACTCAGTCACCAGCTTCTGCAGTTTCTCACATGAATCAGCCACCAGCGCTGTATCATCAGCGAACAACAACCGACTCACTTCCCAAGCTCTCTCATCCCCAACAGACTTCATACTTGCCCCTCTTTCCAAAACTCTTGCATTCACCTCCCTAACAACCCCATCCATAAACACATTAAACAACCATGGAGACATCACACACCCCTGCCGCAAACCTACATTCACTGAGAACCAATCACTTTCCTCTCTTCCTACACGTACACATGCCTTACATCCTCGATAAAAACTTTTCACTGCTTCCAACAACTTGCCTCCCACACCATATATTCTTACTACCTTCCAGAGAGCATCTCTATCAACTCTATCATATGCCTTCTCCAGATCCATAAATGCTACATACAAATCCATTTGCTTTTCTAAGTATTTCTCACATACATTCTTCAAAGCAAACACCTGATCCACACATCCTCTACCACTTCTGAAACCACACTGCTATTCCCCAATCTGATGCTCTGTACATGCGTTCACCCTCTCAATCAATACCCTCCCATATAATTTACCAGGAATACTCAACAAACTTATACCTCTGTAATTTGAGCACTCACTCTTATCCCCTTTGCCTTTGTACAATGGCACTATGCACGCATTCCGCCAATCCTCAGACACCTCACCATGAGTCATACATACATTAAATAACCTTACCAACCAGTCAACAATACAGTCACCCCCTTTTTTAATAAATTCCACTGCAATACCATCCAAACCTGCTGCCTTGCTGGCTTTCATCATCCGCAAAGCTTTTACTACCTCTTCTCTGTTTACCAAATCATTTTCCCTAACCCTCTCACTTTGTTCACCACCTCGACCAAAACACCCTATATCTGCCACTCTATCATCAAACATATTCAACAAACCTTCAAAATACTCACTCCATCTCCTTCTCACATCACCACTACTTGTTATCACCTCCCCATTTGCGCCCTTCACTGAAGTTCCCATTTGCTCCCTTGTCTTACGCACTTTATTTACCTCCTTCCAGAACATCTTTTTATTCTCCCTAAAATTTAATGATCCTCTCTCACCCCAACTCTCATTTACCCTCTTTTTCACCTCTTGCACCTTTCTCTTGACCTCCTGTCTCTTTCTTTTATACATCTCCCACTCAATTGCATTTTTTCCCGACAAAAATCGTCCAAATGCCTCTCTCTTCTCTTTTACTAATAATCTTACTTCTTCATCCCACCACTCACTACCCTTTCTAATCAACCCACCTCCCACTCTTCTCATGCCACAAGCATCTTTTGCGCAATCCATCTCTGATTCCCTAAATACATCCCATTCCTCCCCCACTCCCCTTACTTCCATTGTTCTCACCTTTTTCCATTCTGTACTCAGTCTCTCCTGGTACTTCCTCACACAAGTCTCCTTCCCAAGCTCACTTACTTTCACCACCCTCTTCACCCCAACATTCACCCTTCTTTTCTGAAAACCCATACAAATCTTCACCTTAGCCTCCACAAGATAATGATCAGACATCCCTCCAGTTGCACCTCTCAGCACATTAACATCCAAAAGTCTCTCTTTCGCGCGCCTGTCAATTAACACGTAATCCAATAACGCTTTCTGGCCATCTCTCCTACTTACATACGTATATTTATGTATATCTCGCTTTTTAAACCAGGTATTCCCAATCACCAGTCCTTTTTCAGCACATAAATCTACAAGCTCTTCACCATTTCCATTTACAACACTGAACACCCCATGTATACCAATTATTCCCTCAACTGCCACATTACTCACCTTTGCATTCAAATCACCCATCACTATAACCCGGTCTCGTGCATCAAAACCACTAACACACTCATTCAGCTGCTCCCAAAACACTTGCCTCTCATGATCTTTCTTCTCATGCCCAGGTGCATATGCACCAATAATCACCCATCTCTCTCCATCAACTTTCAGTTTTACCCTTATTAATCGAGAATTTACTTTCTTACATTCTATCACATACTCCCACAACTCCTGTTTCAGGAGTACTGCTACTCCTTCCCTTGCTCTTGTCCTCTCACTAACCCCTGACTTTACTCCCAAGACATTCCCAAACCACTCTTCCCCTTTACTCTTGAGCTTCGTTTCACTCACAGCCAAAACATCCAGGTTCCTTTCCTCAAACATACTACCTATCTCTCCTTTTTTCACATCTTGGTTACATCCACACACATTTAGACACCCCAGTCTGAGTGTATATATATATATATATATATATTATATTATTTTTTTATTATACTTTGTCGCTGTCTCCCGCGTTTGCGAGGTAGCGCAAGGAAACAGACGAAAGAAATGGCCCAACCCCCCCCCCCCATACACATGTATATACATACGTCCACACACACAAATATACATACCTACACAGCTTTCCATGGTTTACCCCAGACACTTCACATGCCTTGCTTCAATCCACTGACAGCACGTCAACCCCGGTATACCACATCGCTCCAATTCACTCTATTCCTTGCCCTCCTTTCACCCTCCTGCATGTTCAGGCCCCGATCACACAAAATCTTTTTCACTCCATCTTTCCACCTCCAATTTGGTCTCCCTCTTCTCCTTGTTCCCTCCACCTCCAACACATATATCCTCTTGGTCAATCTTTCCTCACTCATCCTCTCCATGTGCCCAAACCACTTCAAAACACCCTCTTCTGCTCTCTCAACCACGCTCTTTTTATTTCCACACATCTCTCTTACCCTTACGTTACTCACTCGATCAAACCACCTCACACCACACATTGTCCTCAAACATCTCATTTCCAGCACATCCATCCTCCTGCGCACAACTCTATCCATAGCCCACGCCTCGCAACCATACAACATTGTTGGAACCACTATTCCTTCAAACATACCCATTTTTGCTTTCCGAGATAATGTTCTCGACTTCCACACATTTTTCAAGGCCCCCAGGATTTTCGCCCCCTCCCCCACCCTATGATCCACTTCCGCTTCCATGGTTCCATCCGCTGCCAGATCCACTCCCAGATATCTAAAACACTTCACTTCCTCCAGTTTTTCTCCATTCGAACTCACCTCCCAATTGACTTGACCCTCAACCCTACTGTACCTAATAACCTTGCTCTTATTCACATTTACTCTTAACTTTCTTCTTCCACACACTTTTCCAAACTCAGTCACCAGCTTCTGCAGTTTCTCACATGAATCAGCCACCAGCGCTGTATCATCAGCGAAGAACAACTGACTCACTTCCCAAGCTCTCTCATCCCCAACAGACTTCATACTTGCCCCTCTTTCCAAAACTCTTACATTTACCTCCCTAACAACCCCATCCATAAACAAATTAAACAACCATGGAGACATCACACACCCCTGCCGCAAACCTACATTCACTGAGAACCAATCACTTTCCTCTCTTCCTACACGTACACATGCCTTACATCCTCGATAAAAACTTTTCACTGCTTCTAACAACTTTTATATATATATATATATATATATATATATATATATATATATATATATATATATATATATATATCTTTTCTTTCAAACTATTCGCCATTTCCCGCATTAGCGAGGTAGCGTTAAGAACAGAGGACTGGGCCTTTGAGGGAATACCCTCACCTGGCCCCTTCTCTGTTCCTTCTTTTGGAAAATTAAAAAAAAAAGCGAGAGGGGAGGATTTCCAGCCCCCCGCTCCCTCCCCTTTTAGTCGCCTTCTACGACACGCAGGGAATACGTGGGAAGTATTCTTTCTCCCCTATCCCCTATATATATATATATATATATATATATATATATATTTTTTTTTTTTTTTTTTTGCTTTGTCGCTGTCTCCCGTGTTTGCGAGGTAGCGCAAGGAAACAGACGAAAGAAATGGCCCAACCCACCCCCATACACATGTATATACATACGTCCACACACGCAAATATACATACCTACACAGCTTTCCTACACACACACACACACACACACACACATATATATATATATATATATATATATATATATATATATATATATATATATATATATATATATTTTTGTTTTTTGCTTTGTCGCTGTCTCCCGCGTTCACGAGGTAGCGCAAGGAAGCAGACGAAAGAAATGGCCCAACCCACCCCCATACACATGTATATACATACGTCCACACACGCAAATATACATACGTACACAGCTTTCCATGGTTTACCCCAGACGCTTCACATGCCTTGATTCAATCCACTGACAGCACGTCAACCCCGGTATACCACATCGCTCCAATTCACTCTATTCCTTGCCCTCCTTTCACCCTCCTGCATGTTCAGGCCCCGATCACACAAAATCTTTTTCACTCCATCTTTCCACCTCCAATTTGGTCTCCCTCTTCTCCTCGTTCCCTCCACCTCCGACACATATATCCTCTTGGTCAATCTTTCCTCACTCATTCTCTCCATGTGCCCAAACCATTTCAAAACACCCTCTTCTGCTCTCTCAACCACGCTCTTTTTATTTCCACACATCTCTCTTACCCTTACGTTACTTACTCGATCAAACCACCTCACACCACACATTGTCCTCAAACATCTCATTTCCAGCACATCCATCCTCCTGCGCACAACTCTATCCAAAGCCCACGCCTCGCAACCATACAACATTGTTGGAACCACTATTCCTTCAAACATACCCATTTTTGCTTTCCGAGATAATGTTCTCGACTTCCACACATTCTTCAAGGCTCCCAGAATTTTCGCCCCCTCCCCCACCCTGTGATCCACTTCCACTTCCATGGTTCCATCCGCTGCCAGATCCACTCCCAGATATCTAAAACACTTCACTTCCTCCAGTTTTTCTCCATTCAAACTCACCTCCCAATTGACTTGACCCTCAACCCTACTGTACCTAATAACCTTGCTCTTATTCACATTCTCTTAACTTTCTTCTTTCACACACTTTACCAAACTCAGTCACCAGCTGCTGCAGTTTCTCACATGAATCAGCCACCAGCGCTGTATCATCAGCGAACAACAACTGACTCACTTCCCAAGCTCTCTCATCCCCAACAGACTTCATACTTGCCCCTCTTTCCAAAACTCTTGCATT
Source organism: Panulirus ornatus (assembly GCF_036320965.1). NCBI lineage: Eukaryota > Metazoa > Arthropoda > Malacostraca > Decapoda > Palinuridae > Panulirus > Panulirus ornatus. Next base: position 5,338,829 of record NC_092240.1, read on the forward strand.
CACCTCCCTAACAACCCCATCCATAAACAAATTAAACAACCATGGAGACATCACACACCCCTGCCGCAAACCTACATTCACTGAGAACCAATCACTTTCCTCTCTTCCTACACGTACACATGCCTTACATCCTCGATAAAAACTTTTCACTGCTTCTAACAACTTGCCTCCCACACCATATATTCTTAATACCTTCCACAGAGCATCTCTATCAACTCTATCATATGCCTTCTCCAGATCCATAAATGCTACATACAAATCCATTTGCTTTTCTAAGTATTTCTCACATACATTCTTCAAAGCAAACACCTGATTCACACATCCTCTACCACTTCTGAAACCACACTGCTCTTCCCCAATATATATATATATATATATATATATATATATATATATATATATAAAGTTCTGGGAGCATTGAAAAATGTGTGGAAGTCAAGAGCGTTATCTTGGAAAGCAAAAATTGGTATGTTTGAAAGAATAGTGGTTTCAATAATGTTATATGGTCGCAAGGCATGGGCTATAGATAGAGTTGTGCTGAGGAGGGTGGATGTGCTGGAAATAAGATGTTTGGGGACATTTTGTGGTGTGAAGTGGTTTGATCGAGTAAGTAATAATAGCATAAGAGAGATGTGTGGTAATAAAAAGAGTTTGGTTGAGAGAGCCGAAGAGGGTGTTTTGACATGGTTTGGTCACATGGAGAGAATGAGTGAGGAAAGATTGACCAAGAGGATATATGTGTCAGAAGTGGAGGGAATGAGGAGAAGTGGGAGACCAAATTGGAGGTGGAAAGATGGAGTGAAAAAGATTGAGTGACTGGGGCCTGAACATACAGGAGGGTGAAAGGCATGCAAGGAATAGAGTGAATTGGGACGATGTGGTATACCAGGGTCGACGTTCTGTCCATGGATTGAACCAGGGCATGTGAAGCGTCTGGGGTAAACCATGGAAAGTTATGTGGAGAGGGAACTGTGGTTTCGGTGCATTACACATGACAGCTAGAGACTGAGTGTGAACGAATGTGGCCTTTGTTGTATTTTCCTAGCGCTACCTCGCGCACATGCGGGGGTAGGGGGCTGTCATATCATGTGTGGCGAGGTGGTGACGGGAATGAATAAGGGCAGACAGTATGAATTATGTACATGTGTATATATGTCTGTGTGTGTATATATATGTATACGTTGAGATGTATAGGTATGTATATTTGCGTGTGTGGACGTGAATGTATATATATGTGTATGTGGGTGGGTTGGGCCATTTTTTCGTCTGTTTCCTTGCGCTACCTCACTAATGCGGGAGATAGCGACAAAGTAAATATATGTATGAATTATTTTTTATTATTCTTAAAATACTTGATCACTGTTTCCCACATCAGCGAGGTAGTCCCAGGAAAACGGCAAAGAATGGCCCATCCACTCATATACACATACACTGACATAAACGCCCATACACCTGCCTATACATACATATTCATACTTGCTTGCCTTCATCCATTCCCGGAGCTACCCTGATCCAAAGGGAACAGCATCTTTATATATCCCTGGGGATAGGGGACAAAGAGTACTTCACTCGTATTCCTTTCATGTCGTAGAAAGCGACTAAAAGAGGATTGAGCGGGGGGCTGGAAATCCTCCCCTCCTGTTTCTTGATTTTTCAAAAGAAGGAACAGAGAAGGGGGCCAAATAAGGATATACCCTCTAAGGCTCAGTCCTCTGTTCTTAATGCTACCTTGCTAATGCGGGAAGGGAGCTGTGGTTTCAGTGCATTGCACATGACAGCTAGAGACTGAGTGTGAACAAATGTGGCCTCTGTTGTCTTTTCCTAGTGCTACCTTGTATGCGCGCGGGGGGTTGCTATTTCATGTGTTGTGGGGTGGCGACAGGAATGGATGAAGGCAGCAAGTATGAATATGTACATGTGTATATATGTATATGTCTGTGTATGTACACGTTGAGATGTATAGGTATGTATATGTGCGTGTGGGCGTTTATGTATATAAATGTGTATGTGGGTGGGCTGGGCCATTCTTTTGTCTGTTTCCTTGCTGTACCTCGCTAACGCGGGAGACAGCGACAAAATATAATAAATAATGAATGTATGAAATAAATATTTATATATAAAATGTATGTATGTATTAAATGTATCATCTGTGCACTACATAGTTATCAGTGAAGAAAAAATATTGTTTATATTTATATTTGTTTACATTTATATATGTTGACGTAATACTTAGATACATAGCATTAGCAGGCATGTGTCAGAAAACATGTTGATAGTCCTTTGAATTAGTATTAATGAAATTAAAGAATTAGTATGATGTATGTATTTGTATTTTGACAGTTATTAGTCCTCAAAGATTACTAGGCTATTCAGATCAAGGTCATTTGGACATCTGCAGCATGGTCTTGTTTATTATGATGAAACTGATTTTTCACAAAAAAATAAAATGGTAATGGATATGGGCACCTTGGCTGTATTTTTTCTGCAGCCAATGGAACAGTATTTACGTATTCTAGTGCATGAACTGTCAGTCACTTAGCACCCCCCAGTGTGATTCCAACCCTCCCCAGGGGGTGCTACAGAAGGTGCGGCAACCAGAGAGTATACCTGATGGTTCCCCTACTCAGGAGAAGCTGACCTCATCTTCCTCCAGTAAGCCACGCAAGCACAAGACCTCTGACAATGAACACAGCCATGGATCATTTTTCCTTAGGATCGGTGCAATTGGTAAGTAATATTATGATGTGGCATTAACTTTGTTTTTATTTTTATCAATATTGATAACATAAATAGCATTGGTTATCAAGTAATGTTATGCTGTTTTACTCAAAATGATCTATTAATTCTCTTTTTGGAATTTGATTAATTGTAGCTATGGTAAGTTTTTCCATTATATTAGAATTTGAATTATTGGTTGTGAGTATTGATATAGATATCAAAATACGTGGTGATTATAAAGTTTGATTTGGACATCAGTAGTTTGTCTAGACACATTTCAAAGTAAAAGCATTCAGCATGGAGTGATATTGAGGAAACTTGTATGGTAGTACAGCATTGCCAGAATGGAAGACTAAAGGTAGTTTACTCATGTTAACTAGGAGAAGAGTAAAGGTTGAGACCAGATGCATGAATACAGACAGGCCCTCATTTACAGAAAATACTGTAAAACATAGAAATAAAAATGTCAAGTCCAGTAACCTATCTAAGCCTGGGCCCATCTCGGGCTGTTGGGGTAAGGATCCCCGAAGACTTCATGAGGTGTATTGTAGGCCACCAGATACAATATTGAATATGGACCTTCATAATAGTAGAGGCAAAACCAATGATGACTTTCCTGAAAACACTTTAACTTTCCATATTATTGTCACACACTAACATCACTCCCCAAGTTCGGATTAATTGCCCCTTTAGAAAATGTCCAGATACCCTTTACAACTAATAAAAAATTTTAAGAATTAAATTTGTGAGGATGGCATACTGAGCATGTACAGAACTTTCTTAAGTGAAAACAAGAGATGCATGATTTAAACACTGGAAATCTGAGCTGGAGATAATTCTCTGTTGGATCAACAAGCATAGACGACGGCAGAATAATACAACCAGGCACCTAAACATAGCAATAGAATTTTTATAATAGTATTGGCCTAAACCTGTTTAATATATTGCCCACATCAGTTAGAAACATAATGAGCTGCACCGTTGAGGGCTTTAAAAAGGGTCAGGACTAGTCTCAACATTGTGCTAAACTAGCAAAGTTGTGGAGGATACGTAGGCCTGTGGGTAGCAGCATCGACCAGCTGGATTGAGCAAAGGAGCAAAAGCACACCATGGCTAGAGATCAAACTGTAGGGGGTAGAAATGCCTGTGAAACCATTATAAGGTTCACAGTAAACAAAAATATATTATTCCTTCCTCTCAAGGAAGTAGAGACTCTTTAGATAGACAAAATCAAACCCTAATAAGAAAATAACAAAGAAATAATTATCATGATCATAATACTGGTACAAGGATGAAATATTCGTACAGTTTAATTTATTATGGATGCTTTTTCACCTGTAAGAGGTAGATATTTGTGGAAATGTTTTTGATTTACTGGTGCATCAAGAAAAGTTAGGAATAGTGAGTTACATGTGATACTTATGATTATCATGTTACTGTATAAAGTTTATGCTGTTAATTGTTATTCAAAAATTATATTGATACTGTTCTTAAATTGAACATGGCTTTTGTGCTGTAAGGGTTCATACGTGTATAGTATAAGTAGGTGTTGTTATTATCAGTAGATTAGTGTTGAGATGAATGTCAGTTTGGATAATGTCACCTCCTCAGTCCGGCACTCTGAAATGAATGAGTGATAATGAATTTCCCTATGAATGCTAGGTAACCATATAACCTTAAGGTAGTGGTTGACCTCACGTGAGACCTGCAACTCAGGAGGCAGCTGACCTCATTTGAGGACCAATTCTTGAATGGCCACCTCCATCTTGAGGCAAAATATTTGGCTTTTAATACATGTAGTGGCATCCCATCTTTTGTTTCCAGCCACTACTAGCCTAAACTATTTCATGTAGTGATCCAAGATGAGATAAGAAGAGAGGAGAGATATATAGTATGATTGAGGAAAGAAACCTGAATGGTCTGGCTCTGAATGAAACAAAGCTCAAGGGTAAAGGGGAAGAATGGATTAGAAATGTCTTTAGAGAAAAGTCAGGTGTTGGTGAGAGGACAGGAAGTAAGGAAGGAGTAGCACTACTTCTGAGGGGAGTGCTAAGGGAATGCTCATCCTCTTCAAAGGCTCAGGCTAGATTGTCTAAATATGTTTGGATATAACCAAGATGAGAAGAGAGGAGAGAGAAGTAGAATGTTTTAGGAAAGAAATCTAGGTGCTCTGCCTCTAAGTGAAACAGAGCTCTAGGGTAAAGGGACAAGAGGTAAAGAAGAAGTAGCATTACTCCTGAGGCAGGAGTTGAAAGTGTGTGACAGAGCATAAGGAAGTACTTCCTTGATATATGTTGGTAAAAATGAAAGTGGATGGTGAGAGTTGGGTGATTATTAGTAAGTATGCTCCTGGCCATAAAAAGGATGATCATGAGAGGTAAGTGTTTTGGGAGCAACTGAGTGTCTCAGCACTTTTGATGCAAGGGTTCAGATATTAGTGATGGATAATTTATATGCCGGGGGAGGGGGGTTGTCACATCATGTGTGGCGGGGTGGTGATGGGAATGAATAAAGGCTGCAAGTATGAATTATGTACATGTGTATATATATATATGTCTGTTTATGTATATATATGTATACGTTGAGATGTATAGGTATGTATATTTGCGTGTGTGGATGTGTATGTGGGTGGGTTGGGCCATTCTTTTGTCTGTTTCCTTGCACTACCTCGCTAATGCGGGAGACAACGACAAAGCAAAATGAATATAAATAAATAAATATATATATATATAATAAGAGTAAGTGCTCAAATTACAGAGGTATAAGTTTGTTTAGTATTCCTGGTAAATTATATGGGAGGGTATTGATTGAGAGGGTGAAGGCATGTACAGAGCATCAGACTGGGGAAGAGCAGTGTGGTTTCAGAAGTGGTAGAGGATGTGTGGATCAGGTGTTTGCTTTGAAGAATGTATGTGAGAAATACTCAGAAAAGCAAATGGATTTGTGTGTAGCATTTATGGATCTGGAGAAGGCATATGACAGAGTTGATAGAGAGGCCCTGTGGATGGTATTAAGGACATATGGTGTGGGAGGCAAGTTGTTAGAAGGAGTGAAAAGTTTTTATCGAGGATGTAAGGCGTGTGTACATGTAGGAAGAGAGGAAAGTGATTGGTTCTCAGTGAATGTAGGTTTGCGGCAGGGGTGTGTGATGTCTCCATGGTTGTTTAATTTGTTTATGGATGGGGTTGTTAGTGAAGTGAATGCAAGAGTTTTGGAAAGAGGGGCAAGTATGCAGTCTGTTGTGGATGGGAGAGCTTGGGAAGTGAGTCAGTTGTTGTTCGCTGATGATACAGCGCTGATGGCTGATTCATGTGAGAAACTGCAGAAGCTGGTGACTAAGTTTGGTAAAGTGTGTGAAAGGAGAAAGTTGAGAGTAAATGTGAATAAGAGTAAGGTTATTAGGTACAGTAGGGTTGAGGGTCAAGTCAATTGGGAGGTAAGTTGGAATGGAGAAAAACTGGAGGAAGTGAAGTGTTTAGATATCTGGGAGTGGATTTGGCAGCGGATGGAACCATAGAATTGGAAGTGAGTCATAGGGTGGGGGAGGGGGCGAAAATTCAGGGAGCCTTGAAGAATGTGTGGAAGTCGAGAACATTATCTCAGAAAGCAAAAATAGGTATGTTTGAAGGAATAGTGGTTCCAACAATGTTGTATGGTTGTGAGGCGTGGGCTATGGATAGAGTTGTGCGCAGGAGGGTGGATGTGCTGGAAATGAGATGTTTGAGGACAATATGTGGTGTGAGGTGCTTTGATCGAGTAAGTAATAATAGGGTAAGAGAGATGTGTGGTAATAAAAAGAGTGTGGTTGAGAGAGCAGAAGAGGGTGTTTTGAAATGGTTTGGTCACATGGAGAGAATGAGTGAGGAAAGATTGACCAAGAGGATATATGTGTCAGAGGTGGAGGGAACGAGAAGTGGGAGACCAAATTGGAGGTGGAAAGATGGAGTGAAAAAGATTTTGAGTGATCGTTGCCTGAACATGCAGGAGGGTGAAAGGCGTGCAAGGAATAGAGTGAATTGGAACGATGTGGTATATCGGGGTCGATTCGCTGTCAATGGATTGAACCAGGGCATGTGAAGCGTCTGGGGTAAACCATGGAAAGTTCTGTGGGGCCTAGATGTGGAAAGGGAGCTGTGGTTTCGGTGCATTTTTACATGACAGCTAGAGACTGAGTGTGAACGAATGGGGCCTTTGTTGTCTTTTCTAGCACTACCTTGCACACATGAGGGGGGAGGGGGTTGTTATTTCATGTGTGGCGAGGTGGCGATGGGAATGAATAAAGGCAGACTATGAATTATGTACATGTGTATATATGTATATGTCTGTGTGTGTATATATATGTATACGTTGAGATGTATAGGTATGTATATTTGCGTGTGTGGACGTGTATGTATATACATGTGTATGTGGGTGGGTTGGGCCATTCTTTCGTCTGTTTCCTTGCGCTACCTCGCTAAAGCGGGAGACAGTGACAGAGCAAAATAAATAATAAAAATACATATATAGATAAATACTAAATGTGTTTTAGATAGATAAATCATTTCATTTCATAGATAAATATTTACCTAATCAAATTACTGTATTTAAATATGTACTCTATACTCCCAAAAATATGACCGTCAGGAACATATCCTCAATATATATCACTAAGTCACTGAAAAGTCACTGACAGATCTCAATTTACATTGATAAACATGACATTATGTTACCCAGGAATGCATCCCCAACCTAAACTGATGACATAACTTCAACCATGCCCATCTTAGCCCTAACAGATGCATATCTCTACTTATACGTGAGCCCCAAAGCACCCAGGACCTTAGCCTTTTCCTGATTCTTTAAGTAACTTCAGCCACAATGGTTCCACCTTATCCACTCCTAGGTGGTTATCTCCATTTGTACTTGCACTCAAACCTTCCTTACTGCACCTCATTACCTTACTTTTGTTCACTTTTATTTGTCAGCATTCTTTTACACACTTTTCCAAACACTTGCAACAACCTCTAAAGTTTTTTCTCTGGAGCTTGCTGCCAGATTCATCACCTGCATATAACAGCTAGCTCACCTATCATGAACCACTACCTTCAGTTGATACTACCCATTACTCCAGGACCCTTTAATTTACCTTGTCCATGAACAGATTAAACAGTCATGGTGATATCTCCTGTCCTATTACAGCCTCACCTTCACTGGGAACTCCTCATTCCTTCCTTCCTACTTGCACACATGCCTTTCTTTCCTCTTAAAAACTGACTGCAAGTAGTACCCATCCATTTATTCCAAATGTCATTTACAGCTATGGAGTAAATCAGAATTTCACAGCCACCCTCCTTTTACCTCCCATCATTTATATCTATGGGATAAATCAGAATTTTGCTGCCAATGTCCATTTAGGTATATTGAATTATTTTATTTAAGTTACTGATGGAATTTTTGTACACAAAATTATATATTTTATTATTATTATTATTATTAATTTGCTTTGTCGCTGTCTCCCGCGTTTGCAAGGTAGCGCAGGGAAACAGACGAAAGAAATGGCCCAACCCACTCCCATACACAATGTACACACACCCACACACGCAAATATACATACCTATACATCTCAATGTACACATATATACACACACAGACACATACATATATACCCATGCACACAATTCACACTGTCTGCCCCTATTCATTCCCATCGCCACCTCGCCACACATGGAATACCATCCCCCTCCCCCCTCATGTGTGCGAGGTAGCACTAGGAAAAGACAACAAAGGCCCCATTCGTTCACATTCAGTCTCCAGCTGTCACGCAATAATGCCCGAAACCACAGCTCCCTTTCCACATCCAGGCCCCACACAACTTTCCATGGTTTACCCCAGACGCTTCACATGCCCTGATTCAATCCACTGACAGCACGTCAACCCCGGTATACCACATCGATCCAATTCACTCTATTCCTTGCCCTCCTTTCACCCTCCTGCATGTTCAGGCCCCGATCACACAAAATCTTTTTCACTCCATCTTTCCACCTCCAATTTGGTCTCCCACTTCTCCTCGTTCCCTCCACCTCCGACACATATATCCTCTTGGTCAATCTTTCCTCACTCATTCTCTCCATGTGCCCAAACCATTTCAAAACACCCTCTTCTGCTCTCTCAACCACGCTCTTTTTATTTCCACACATCTCTCTTACCCTTACATTACTTACTCGATCAAACCACCTCACACCACACATTGTCCTCAAACATCTCATTTCCAGCACATCCATCCTCCTGCGCACAACTCTATCCATAGCCCATGCCTCGCAACCATACAACATTGTTGGAACCACTATTCCTTCAAACATACCCATTTTTGCTTTCCGAGATAATGTTCTCGACTTCCACACATTCTTCAAGGCTCCCAGGATTTTCGCCCCCTCCCCCACCCTATGACTCACTTCCGCTTCCATGGTTCCATCCGCTGCCAGATCCACTCCCAGATATCTAAAACACTTTACTTCCTCCAGTTTTTCTCCATTCAATCTTACCTCCCATTGACTTGACCCTCAACCCTACTGTACCTAATAACCTTGCTCTTATTCACATTTACTCAACTTTCTTCTTTCACACACTTTACCAAACTCAGTCACCAGCTTCTGCAGTTTCTCACATGAATCAGCCACCAGCGCTGTATCATCAGCGAACAACAACTGACTCACTTCCCAAGCTCTCTCATCCACAACAGACTTCATACTTGCCCCTCTTTCCAAAACTCTTGCATTCACCTCCCTAACAACGCCATCCATAAACAAATTAAACAACCATGGAGACATCACACACACACATATATTTATATATTTTTATTTTTTATTATACTCTGTCGCTGTCTCCCGCATTAGCGAGGTAGCGCAAGGAAACAGATGAAAGAATTGCACAACCCACCCACATCCACATGTATATACATACACGTCCACACAAGCACATATACATACCTTACATCTCAACGTATACATGTATATACACACACGCAGACATATACATATATACACATGTACATAATTCATACTGTATATATATTCATTTATCTATCTATTTTGCTTTGTCGCTGTCTCCCGCATTAGCGAGGTAGTGCAAGGAAATAGACGAAAGAATGGCCCAACCCACCCACATACACATGTATATACATACACGTCCAGACACGCAAATATACATACCTATACATCTCAATGTATACATATATATACACACACAGACATATACATATATACTATCTATTTTGCTTTGTCTCTGTCTCCCACGTTAGTGAGGTAGCGCAAGGTAACAGACGAAAGAATGGCCCAACCCACCCACATACACATGTATATACATACATGTCCACACACGCAAATATACATACCTATACATCTCAATGTATACATATATATATATACACACACAGACACATACATATATACACATGTACATAATTCATACTGTCTGCCTTTATTTATTCCCATCGCCACCTCGCCACACATGTAATAACAACCCCCTCCCCCCGCATGTGTGCGAGGTAGCGGTAGGAAAAGACAACAAAGGCCCCATTCGTTCACACTTAGTCTCTAGCTGTCATGTAATAATGCACCGAAACCACAGCTCCCTTTCCACATCCACGCCCCACAGAACTTTCCATGGTTTCCCCGAGACGCTTCACATGCACATCGACAGTACGTCAACCCTGGTATACCACTTCGTTCCCATTCACTCCTCGTTCCCTCCACCTCTGACACATATATCCTCTTGGTCAATCTTTCCTCACTCATTCTCTCCATGTGACCAAACCATTTCAAAACACCCTCTTCTGCTCTCTCAACCACACTCTTTTTATTACCTCACATCTCTCTTACCCTTACATTACTTACTCGATCAAACCACCTCACACCACATATTGTCCTCAAACATCTCATTTCCAGCACATCCACCCTCCTGCGCACAACTCTATCCATAGCCCACGCCTCGCAACCATACAACATTGTTGGAACCACTATTCCTTCAAACATACCCATTTTTGCTTTCCGAGATAATGTTCTCGACTTCCAAACATTCTTCAAGGCTCCTAGAATTTTCGCCCCCTTCCCCACCCTATGACTCACTTCCGCTTCCATGGTTCCATCTGCTGCCAGATCCACTCCCAGATATCTAAAACACTTTACTTCCTCCAGTTTTTCTCCATTCATACTTACCTCCCAATTGACTTGACCCTCAACCCTACTGTACCTAATAACCTTACTCTTATTCACATTTACTCTCAACTTTTTTCTTTCACACACTTTACCAAACTCAGTCACCAGCTTCTGCAGTTTCTCACATGAATCAGCCACCAGCGCTGTATCATCAGGAGGGCAAGGAATAGAGTGAATTGGAGCGATGTGGTATACCGGGGTTGACGTGCTGTCAGTGGATTGAATCAAGGCATGTGAAGCGTCTGGGGTAAACCATGGAAAGCTGTGTAGGTATGTATATTTGCGTGTGTGGACGTATGTATATACATGTGTATGGGGGGGGTTGGGCCATTTCTTTCGTCTGTTTCCTTGCGCTACCTCGCAAACGCGGGAGACAGCGACAAAGTATAATAAAAAAAAAAAAAAAATTATGGATTTGGAGAAGGCATATGACAGAGTTGATAGAGATGCTCTGTGGAAGGTATTAAGAATATATGGTGTGGGAGGCAAGTTGTTAGAAGCAGTGAAAAGTTTTTATCGATGATGTAAGGCATGTGTACGAGTAGGAAAAGAGGAAAGTGATTGGTTCTCAGTGAATCTAGGTTTGCGGCAGGGGTGTATGATGTCTCAATGGTTGTTTAATTTGTTTATGGATGGGGTTGTTAGGGAGGTGAATGCAGAGTTTTGGAAAGAGGGGCAAGCATGCAGTCTGTTGTGGATGAGAGAGCTTGGGAATCTCAGTGAGTCAGTTGTTGTTCGCTGATGAGATATATATATATATATATATATATATATATATATATATATATATATATATATATATATATATATATATTTATTTTTATTTATTTTGCTTTGTCGCTGTCTCCCGCGTTAGTGAGGTAGCGCAAGGAAACAGATGAAAGAATGGCCCAACCCGCCCACATACACATGTATATACATACATGTCCACACACGCACAATATACATACTTATACATCTCAATGTACACATATATATACACACACAGACATATACATATATACATATGTACATAATTCATACTGTCTGCCTTTATTTGTTCCCATCGCCACCCCACCACACATGGAATAACAACCCCCTCCCCCCTCATGTGTGCGAGGTAGCGCTAGGAAAAACACCAAAGGCCCCATTCGTTCACACTCAGTCTCTAGCTGTCATGTAATAATGCACCGAAACCACAGCTCCCTTTCCACATCCAGGCCCCACACACTTTGCATGGTTTACCCCAGACGCTTCACATGCCCTGGTTCAATCCATTGACAGCACGTCGACCCCGGTATACCACATCGTTCCAATTCACTCTATTCCTTGCACGCCTTTCACCCTCCTGCATGTTCAGGCCCCAATCACTCAAAATCTTTTTCACTCCATCTTTCCACCTCCAATTTGGTCTCCCACTTCTCCTCATTCCCTCCACCTCTGACACATATATCCTCTTGGTCAATCTTTCCCCACTCATTCTCTCCATGTGACCAAACCATTTCAAAACACCCTCTTGTGATCTCTCAACCACACTCTTTTTATTTCCACACATCTCTCTCACCCTTACATTACTTACTCGATCAAACCACCTCAAACCACATATTGTCCTCAAACATCTCATTTTCAGCACATCCACCCTCATGCGCACAACTCTATCCATAGCCCACACCTCGCAACCATACAACATTGTTGGAACCACTATTCCTTCAAACATACCCATTTTTGCTTTCCGAGATAATGTTCTCGACTTCCAAACATTCTTCAAGGCTCCCAGAATTTCGCCCCCTCCCCCACCCTATGATTCACTTCCGCTTCCATGGTTCCATCCCATGCCAGATCCACTCCCAGATTTCTAAAACACTTCACTTCCTCCAGCTTTTCTCCATTCAGACTTACCTCCCAATTGACTTGACCCTCAACCCTACTGTACCTAATAACCTTGCTCTTATTCACATTTACTCTTAACTTTCTTCTTTCACACACTTTACCAAACTCAGTCACCAGCTTCTGCAGTTTCTTACATGAATCAGCCACCAGCGCTGTATCATCAGCGAACAACAACTGACTCACTTCCCAAGCTCTCTCATCCACAACAGACTGCATACTTGCCCCTCTTTCCAAAACTCTTGCATTCACCTCCCTAACAACCCCATCCATAAACAAATTAAGCAACCATGGAGACATCACACACCCCTGCCACAAACCTACATTAAATTTCAGGGAGAATAAAAAGATATTTTGGAAGGAGGTAAATAAAGTGCGTAAGACAAGGGAGCAAATGGGAACTTCAGTGAAGGGGGCAAATGGGGAGGTGATAACAAGCAGTGGTGATGTGAGAAGGAGATGGAGTGAGTATTTTGAAGGTTTGTTGAATGTGTTTGTTGATAGAGTGGCAGATGTGGGGTGTCTTGGTCGAGGTGGTGTGCAAAGTGAGAGGGTTAGGGAAAATGATTTGGTAAATAGAGAAGAGGTAGTAAAAGCTTTACGGAAGATGAAAGCCGGCAAAGCAGCAGGTTTGGATGGCATTGCAGTGGAATTTATTAAAAAAGGGGGTGACTGTATTGTTGACTGTTTGGTAAGGTTATTTAATGTATGTATGATTCATGGTGAGGTGCCTGAGGATTGGCGGAATGCTTGCATAGTGCCATTGTACAAAGGCAAAGGGGATAAGAGTGAGTGCTCAAATTACAGAGGCATAAGTTTGTTTAGTATTCCTGGTAAATTATATGGGAGGGTATTGATTGAGAGGGTGAAGGCATATACAGAGCATCAGATTGGGGAAGAGCAGTGTGGTTTCAGAAGTGGTAGAGGATGTGTGGATCAGGTGTTTGCTTTGAAGAATGTATGCGAGAAATACTTAGAAAAACAAATGGATTTGTATGTAGCATTTATGGATCTGGAGAGGGCATATGATAGAGTTGATAGAGATGCTCTGTGGAAGGTATTAAGAATATATGGTGTGGGAGGCAAGTTGTTAGAAGCAGTGAAAAGTTTTTATCGAGGATGTAAGGCATGTGTACGTGTAGGAAGAGAGGAAAGTGATTGGTTCTCAGTGAATATATATATATATATATATATATATATATATATATATATATATATATATATATATATATATATATATATATATTTTTATTATCATTATACTTTGTCGCTGTCTCCCGTCTTAGCGAGGTAGCGCAAGGAAATAGACGAAAGAATGGCCCCACCTACCCACATACACATGTATATACATAAATGCCCACACACGCACATATACATACCTATACAAATTTCAATGTAAACATACATATACATACACCGACATGTACTTATATACACATGTACATATTCATACTTGCTGCCTTCATCCATTCCTTTTGCCAACCCGCCACACATAAAATGGCACCCCCCCTCCCACGCGCATGCACGATGTAGCGCTAGGAAAAGACAGCAAAGGCCACATTCATTCACACTCAGTCTCTAGCTGTCATATGTAATGCAACAAAGCTACAGCTCCCTTTCCAAATCCAGGCACCACAAAACTTTCCATGGTTTACCCAGACGCTTCACATACCCTGGTTCAATCCATTGACACCACGTCGACACCGATACACCACATTGTTCCAATTCACTCTATTTCTTGCATGCCTTTCACCTTCCTGTATGTTCCATCCTTCCACCTCCAGTTTGGTCTCCCAATTCTCATTCCCTCCACCTCTGACACATATATTTTCTTAGTCAATCTTTCCTCACTCATTCTCTCCATGTGACCAAACCATTTAATACACCCTCTTCTGCTCTCTCTACCACACTTTTTATTACCATAAATCTCTTTTACCCTTTCATTACTTAACTCAATCAATCCACCTCACACCACATATTGTCCTCAAACATTTCATTTCCAACACATTCACCCTCCTCCGCACAAATGTATCTGTAGCCCATGCCTTGCAAACATACCCATTTTTTCTCTCTAAGATAACGTCCTCAGCTTCCACACATTCTTCAACACTCCCAGAACCTTCGCCCCCTTCCCCACCCTGTGACCCACTTCTGCTTCCATAGTCCCATCTGCTGCTAAATCCACTCCCAGATATCTAAAACACTTCACTTCCTCCAGTTTTCCTCCATTCAGACTTACCTCTCAATTAACTTGCCCGTGAACCCTACTGAACCTAATAACCTTTCTCTTATTCACATTTACTCTCAGCTTTCTTCTTTCACACTATTTACCAAACACAGTCACCAACTTCTGCATTTTCTCAGCCGAATCAACCGCCAGCGCTGTATCATCAGCAAACAACAACTGACTCACTTCCCATGCCCTTTCATCCACAACAGACTGCATACTTGCCCCTCTCTCCAAAACTCTTGCATTCACCTCCCTAACAATCCCATCCGTAAACAAATTAAACAGCCATGGTGACATCATGCACCCCTGCTGCAAACTGACATTCACTGGGAACCAATCACTTTCCTCTCTTCCTACTCGTACATCTGCCTAACCTCCTTGATAAAGACTTTTCACTGCTTCTAGCAACTTACCTCCCACACCATATACTCTTAATACCTTCCACAGAGTATCTCTATTAACTCTTTCATATGCCTTCTCCAGATCCATAAATGCTACATACAGATCCATCTGTTTTTCTAAGTATTTCTCACATACATTCTTCAAAGCAAACACCTGATCCACACATCCTCTACCACTTCTAAAACCACATTGTTCTTCCCCATTCTGATGCTCTGTACATGCTTTTACCTTCTCAGTCAATACCCTCCCTTATAATTTCCTAGGAATACTCAACAAACTTATACCTCTGTAATTTGAACATTCACCTTTATCCCCTTTGCCTTTCTTCAACAAACTTATACCTCTGTAATTTGAACATTCACCTTTATCCCCTTTGCCTTTGTACAATGGCACTATGCATGCATTCTGCTAATCCTCAGGCACCTCACCATGAATCATACATACATTAAATAACCTTACCAACCATTCAACAATACAATCACCCTCTTTTTTAATAAATTCCAATGCAGTACCATCCAAACCCGCCGCCATGCCTACTTTCATCTTTCGCAAAGCTTTCACTACCTCTTCTCTGTTTACCAAACCATTCTCCCTGACTCTCTCACTTTGCACACCACCTCGAACCAAACACCCAATATCTGCCACTCTATCATCAAAGACATTCAACAAACCTTCAAAATACTCACTCCATATATATATATATATATATATATATATATATATATATATATATATATATATATATATATATATATCTTTCTTTTCTTTTTTCACACTATTCGCCATTTCCCGCATTAGCGAGGTAGCGTTAAGAACAGAGGACTGGGCCTTTGAGGAAATATCCTCACCTGGCCCCTTTCTCTGTTCCTTCTTTTGGAAAATTAAAAAAAAAAAAATAAGAGGGGAGGATTTCCAGCCCCCACTCCCTTCCCTTTTAGTCGCCTTCTACGACACGCAGGGAATACGTGGGAAGTATTCTTTCTCCCCTATCCCCAACCCACCCCCATACACATGTATATACATACGTCCACACACGCAAATATACATACCTACACAGCTTTCCATGGTTTACCCCAGACGCTTCACATGCCCTGATTCAATCCACTGACAGCACGTCAACCCCGGTATACCACATCGATCCAATTCACTCTATTCCTTGCCCTCCTTTCACCCTCCTGCATGCTCAGGCCCCGATCACACAAAATCTTTTTCACTCCATCTTTCCACCTCCAATTTGGTCTCCCTCTTCTCCTCGTTCCCTCCACCTCCGACACATATATCCTCTTGGTCAATCTTTCCTCACTCATTCTCTCCATGTGACCAAACCATTTCAAAACACCCTCTTCTGCTCTCTCAACCACGCTCTTTTTATTTCCACACATCTCTCTTACCCTTACGTTACTTACTCGATCAAACCACCTCACACCACACATTGTCCTCAAACATCTCATTTCCAGCACATCCATCCTCCTGCGCACAACTCTATCCATAGTCCACGCCTCGCAACCATACAACATTGTTGGAACCACTATTCCTTCAAACATACCCATTTTTGCTTTCCGAGATAATGTTCTCGACTTCCACACATTCTTCAAGGCTCCCAGAATTTTCGCCCCCTCCCCCACCCTATGATCCACTTCCGCTTCCATGGTTCCATCCGCTGCCAGATCCACTCCCAGATATCTAAAACACTTCACTTCCTCCAGTTTTTCTCCATTCAAACTCACCTCCCAATTGAATTGACCCTCAACCCTACTGTACCTAATAACCTTGCTCTTATTCACATTTACTCTTAACTTTCTTCTTTCACACACTTTACCAAACTCAGTCACCAGCTTCTGCAGTTTCTCACATGAATCAGCCACCAGCGCTGTATCATCAGCGAACAACAACTGACTCACTTCCCAAGCTCTCTCATCCCCAACAGACTTCATACTTGCCCCTCTTTCCAAAACTCTTGCATTCACCTCCCTAACAACCCCATCCATAAACAAATTAAACAACCATGGAGACATCACACACCCCTGCCGCAAACCTACATTCACTGAGAACCAATCACTTTCCTCTCTTCCTACACGTACACATGCCTTACATCCTCGATAAAAACTTTTCACTGCTTCTAACAACTTGCCTCCCACACCATATATTCTTAATACCTTCCACAGAGCATCTCTATCAACTCTATCATATGCCTTCTCCAGATCCATAAATGCTACATACAAATCCATTTGCTTTTCTAAGTATTTCTCACATACATTCTTCAAAGCAAACACCTGATCCACACATCCTCTACCACTTCTGAAACCACACTGCTCTTCCCCAATCTGATGCTCTGTACATGCCTTCACCCTCTCAATCAATACCCTCCCATATAATTTGCCAGGAATACTCAACAAACTTATACCTCTGTAATTTGAGCACTCACTCTTATCCCCTTTGCCTTTGTACAATGGCACTATGCACGCATTCTGCCAATCCTCAGGCACCTCACCATGAGTCATACATACATTAAATAACCTTACCAACCAGTCAACAATACAGTCACCCCCTTTTTTAATAAATTCCACTGCAATACCATCCAAACCTGCTGCCTTGCCGGCTTTCATCTTCCGCAAAGCTTTTACTACCTCTTCTCTGTTTACCAACTCATTTTCCCTAACCCTCGCACTTTGCACACCACCTCGACCAAAACACCCTATATCTGCCACTCTATCATTAAACACATTCAACAAACCTTCAAAATACTCACTCCATCTCCTTCTCACATCACCACTACTTGTTATCACCTCCCCATTTGCGCCCTTCACTGAAGTTCCCATTTGCTCCCTTGTCTTACGCACTTTATTTACCTCCTTCCAGAACATCTTTTTATTCTCCCTAAAATTTAATGATACTCTCTCACCCCAACTCTCATTTGCCCTTTTTTTCACCTCTTGCACCTTTCTCTTGACCTCCTGTCTCTTTCTTTTATACGTCTCCCACTCAATTTCATTTTTTCCCTGCAAAAATTGTCCAAATATATATCTTTTTCTTTCAAACTATTCGCCATTTCCCGCATTAGCGAGGTAGCGTTAAGAACAGAGGACTGGGCCTTGAGGGAATACCCTCACCTGGCCCAATTCTCTGTTCCTTCTTTTGGAAAATTAAAAAAAAAACGAGAGGGGAGGATTTCCAGCCCCCCGCTCCCTCCCCTTTTATTCGCCTTCTACGACACGCAGGGAATACGTGGGAAGTATTCTTTCTCCCCTATCCCCAGGGATATATATATATATATATATATATATATATATATATATATATATATATACATTAAATATATATATATATATATGGGAGCAGGGGGCTGGAAATATATATATATATATATATATATATATATATATATATATATATATATATATATAGGGTGTTTTGGTCGAGGTGGTGTGCAAAGTGAGAGGGTTAGGGAAAATGATTTGGTAAACAGAGAAGAGGTAGTAAAAGCTTTGCGGAAGATGAAAGCCGGCAAGGCAGCAGGTTTGGATGGTATTGCAGTGGAATTTATTAAAAAAGGGGGTGACTGTATTGTTGACTGGTTGGTAAGGTTATTTAATGTATGTATGACTCATGGTGAGGTGCCTGAGGATTGGCGGAATGCGTGCATAGTGCCATTGTACAAAGGCAAAGGGGATAAGAGTGAGTGCTCAAATTACAGAGGTATAAGTTTGTTGAGTATTCCTGGTAAATTATATGGGAGGGTATTGATTGAGAGGGTGAAGGCATGTACAGAGCATCAGATTGGGGAAGAGCAGTGTGGTTTCAGAAGTGGTAGAGGATGTGTGGATCAGGTGTTTGCTTTGAAGAATGTATGTGAGAAATACTTAGAAAAGCAAATGGATTTGTATGTAGCATTTATGGATCTGGAGAAGGCATATGATAGAGTTGATAGAGATGCTCTGTGGAAGGTATTAAGAATATATGGTGTGGGAGGAAAGTTGTTAGAAGCAGTGAAAAGTTTTTATCGAGGATGTAAGGCATGTGTACGTGTAGGAAGAGAGGAAAGTGATTGGTTCTCAGTGAATGTAGGTTTGCGGCAGGGGTGTGTGATGTCTCCATGGTTGTTTAATTTGTTTATGGATGGGGTTGTTAGGGAGGTAAATGCAAGAGTTTTAGAAAGAGGGGCAAGTATGAAGTCTGTTGGGGATGAGAGAGCTTGGGAAGTGAGTCAGTTGTTGTTCGCTGATGATACAGCGCTGGTGGCTGATTCATGTGAGAAACTGCAGAAGCTGGTGACTGAGTTTGGAAAAGTGTGTGGAAGAAGAAAGTTAAGAGTAAATGTGAATAAGAGTAAGGTTATTAGGTACAGTAGGGTTTGAGGGTCAAGTCAATTGGGAGGTGAGTTTGAATGGAGAAAAACTGGAGGAAGTGAAGTGTTTTAGATATCTGGGAGTGGATCTGGCAGCGGATGGAACCATGGAAGCGGAAGTGGATCATAGGGTGGGGGAGGGGGCGAAAATCCTGGGGGCCTTGAAGAATGTGGAAGTCGAGAACATTATCTCGGAAAGCAAAAATGGGTATGTTTGAAGGAATAGTGGTTCCAACAATGTTGTATGGTTGCAAGGCGTGGGCTATGGATAGAGTTGTGCGCAGGAGGATGGATGTGCTGGAAATGAGATGTTTGAGGACAATGTGTGGTGTGAGGTGGTTTGATCGAGTGAGTAACGTAAGGGTAAGAGAGTTGTGTGGAAATAAAAAGAGCGTGGTTGAGAGAGCAGAAGAGGGTGTTTTGAAGTGGTTTGGGCACATGGAGAGGATGAGTGAGGAAAGATTGACCAAGAGGATATATGTGTCGGAGGTGGAGGGAACAAGGAGAAGAGGGAGACCAAATTGGAGGTGGAAAGATGGAGTGAAAAAGATTTTGTGTGATCGGGGCCTGAACATGCAGGAGGGTGAAAGGAGGGCAAGGAATAGAGTGAATTGGAGCGATGTGGTATACCGGGGTTGACGTGCTGTCAGTGGATTGAAGCAGGGCATGTGAAGTGTCTGGGGTAAACCATGGAAAGCTGTGTAGGTATGTATATTTGCGTGTGTGGACGTATGTATATACATGTGTATGGGGGGGGTTGGGCCATTTCTTTCGTCTGTTTCCTTGCGCTACCTCGCAAACGTGGGAGACAGCGACAAAGTATAATAAAAAAAAAAAATAATATATATATAATTTATGATTACTCCAGGACCAATTTCTATTAGAGTTTTGGTGTTACCCAAGTACTATCTGTAGGTTCCTGCAACCCAAGGCTGTGTCAACTTCCAGCAGCAGGGAAATGTGCACTCCTTTGCAGAGTGAAGTTCTTTGAAAAGGCTGTATTGTGAATGATATGACCATGGCAAAGGTGATCTTTCACTCATGGTTAACCTCTAGTAGGCAGAACCTGGCTAATGCAGAAAATGGCAATCAAGTATAACCAGTACAGATGAAGAAATGGCCTCATTCATTAACATGCACTCTCTAGCCATCATATATAATAAACCAAATGAAGGAACAGAGAAGTGGGCAAGTGAGGGCTTTCCCTCAAAGGCAAGGTAGTGCCAGGAAACATATGAAGAAAGACTCATCCACTCATACACAAATATATACATACACACTCAATACACATACATATACATATCAACATATACACACATATATATATATATATATATATATATATATATATATATATATATATATATATATATATATATATATATATATATATATATATATATATATATATATATTGATATTGCTTAATGTAATACCTGAGGACTGGGTGATATGTTTACACATTTCAAAAATCGTTATTGAAATGAATTTTATAATGTATTTAAAGATTTTTAATGCTTTAAATACATTGTAAAATTCATTTCAATAAAGATTTTTGAAATGTGTAAACATATCACCCAGTCCTCAGGCATTGCATTAAGCAATGCAGTCCTTGCCTTGGAAGAGTGTGTGTGTGACCATATGGTAAGTTACATGGAAAATTTTGCAATGTGCATATACAACACAATCCTCAGGCAGTAAAGCCCTTCAAGAAGGCTTTGGTTGATGTTAATACTGCATACCTAATTACAACAAAATACACCTTAATTCAAACCTGCTGTATGAGAACATAGGGGTTATTGAAAGAATATGCAACTATAAACAAAAGCAGTAATGTAAAAAATATAGTTGATTTACATAATTTCCTTTTATCACTTTTGATCAGACTACAAGTATAGACTTGAAGTTTGATAAGTGGGTATTAGAGGATGTAAAGATGGTCAGGAACCGAGATATTGAGGTTACACTGTGTGTGTAACACTCCTTTTTGGATGTAAGGAAAGACATCCAAAATAATGTATCTTATCTTTAATTCCACTCATTTACTTTAAGTAGTTCAATTTCATAAAGCCTTACAGTTCACTTAACATAAATTTATCTGGTCCCAAGTGAGCTGAAATGAAAAAGTCTTTTATGATACAAAAGGTTGAACAAGTAATTAACAAACTAAGGTACATTATCTATTTGTCTCTATATATCTATTTATCTGCTCTATATGGTAATGTGCTGGAAGGATGTCCGATCATTATCTTGTGGAGGTGAAAGTGAAGAGGAAGTACCAGGATAGATTGAGTGTAGAATGGCAAAAGGTGAGAGCAAATGACATGAGGGGAGTTGGTGAGGAATGGGATGTATTTAGGGAAGCTATGATGGCATGTGCAAAATAAGCATGTGGCATGAGAAAGGTGGGAGGTAGGCAGATTAGAAAGGGCAGTGAGTGGTGGGATGAAGAAGTAAAGTTGTTAGTGAAAGAGAAAAGAGAAGCATTTGGTTAATACTTACAAGGAAGGAGTGCAAATGTTGTTAGTGAAAGAGAAAAGAGAAGCATTTGGTTAATACTTACAAGGAAAGAGTGCAAATGACTGGGAGGTGTATAAAAGAAAGTGGCTGGAGGTCAAGAGAAAGATGCAAGGGTTGAAAAAGAGGGTAAATGAGTGTTGGGGTGAGAGAGTATCATAAATTTTAGGGAGAATGAAAAGATGTTTTGGAAGGAGGTAAATAACATGCATAAGACAAGAGAACAAAAGGGAACATCAGTGAAGGGGGCAAGGGGAAGTGATAACAAGTAGTGAAGTGATAAGGAGATGGAGTGAGTATTTTGAAGGTTTGTTGAATGTGTTTGATGATTGAGTGACAGATGTAGGGTGTTTTGGTTGGGGTGGTGTGCAAAGTGAGAGGAGTCAGGGAGAAAGGTTTGGTTAGGAGAGAGGAGGTAGTGAAAGCTCTGCGGAAGATGAAATTTGGCAAGGTGGTGGGTTTGGACGGTACTGCAGTAGAATTTAGAATTTAAGAGAGGGGTGACTATGTTGTTGATTGGTTGGTAAGGATATTCAATGTATGCATAGATCATGGTGAAGTGCCTGATGATTGGCAGAATGCATGCATAGTGCCATTGTACAAAGGCAGAGGGGATAAAGGTGATTGTTCAAACTACAGAGACATAAGTTTGTTGAGTATTCCTAGGAAATTATAAGGGAGGGTATTGATCGAGAGGGTGAAGGCATGTACAGAGCATCAGATTGGGGAAGAGCAGTGTGGTTTCAGAAGTGGGAGAGGCTGTGTAGATCAGGTGTTTGCTTTGAAGAATGTATGTGAGAAATACTTAGAAAAACAGATGGATTTGTACGTAGCATTTATGGATCTGGAGAAGGCATATGATAGGGTTGATAGAGATGCTTTGTGGAGGATATTAAGAGTATATGGTGTGGGAGGTAAGTTGCTAGAAGCAGTGTAAAGTTTTAACAAGAATATAAGGCATGTGTATGATTAGGAAGAGAGAAGAGTGATTGGTTTCCAGTGAAGGTCAGTCTGTGGCAGGGATGTGCGATGTCTGCATGGTTAATTTGTTTATGGGTGGGGTGGTTAGGAAGGTAAATGCAAGAGGGGTGAGTATGCAGTTTGTTGGGGATGAGAGGGCCAGGGAAGTGAGTCAGTTGTTCTTCGCTGATGATACAGCTCTGGTGGCTGATTTGAGTAAGAAACTGCAGAAGTTGGTGACTGAGTTTGGAAAAGTGTCTGAAAGGAGATAGTTGAGAGTAAATGTGAATGAGAGCAAGGTTATTAGGTTCAGTAGGGTTGTGGGATAAGTTAATTGGGATGTAAGTTTGAATGGAGAAAAATTGGAGGAAGTGAAGTGTTTTAGATATCTGGGAGTGGACTTAGCAGCAAATGGAACCATGGAAGCAAATGTGAGTCACAGGGTGGGGAGGGGGCGAAGGTTCTGGGAGCAATAAAGAATGTTTGGAAGAAAATAATGATATCTCGGAGAGCCGTCATGTGCAATGCACTGAAACCACAGCTCCCTATCCACATCCAGGCTCCACAGACCTTTCCACAGTTTACCACAACATTTCACATGCCCTGGTTCAGTACAGTGACAGCATGCTGACCCCAGTACACTACATCGTTCCAATTCGCTCTGTTCCTTGCACTCCTCTAACCTCCCTGTATATTCAGGCCCTGATTGCTCAAAATCTTTTTCACTCCATCCTTATACCTCCAGTTTGGTCTCCCGCTTCTTGTTCCCTCTACCCCTTATGCATGTATCCTCTTTATCAACCTTTCCTCATTCATTCTCTCCATATGTCCAAAGCATTTCAACACACCCGCTTCTGCTTTCTCAACCACACCATTTATTTCCACACATCTCTCTTACCCTTTCATTACTTACTTGATCAAACCATGTGTATGAGTAGAAAGAGAGGAAAGTGATTGGTTCCCAGTGAATGTCGGTTTGTGGCAGGGGAGCATGATGTCTCCATAGTTGATTAATTTGTTTATGGATGGGGTTGTTAGGGAGGTGAATGCAAGAGTTTTGGGGAGAGGGGCAAGTATGCAGTCTGTTGTGGATGTGAGGGCCTCGGAAGTGAGTCAGTTGTTGTATGCTGATGATACAGCGCTGGTGGCTGATTTGAGTGAGAAACTGCAGAAGTTGGTGACAGAGTTTGGTAATGTGTGTGAAAGAAGAAAGTTGAGAGTAAATGTGAATAAGAGCAAGGTTCTTAGGTTCAGTAGGGTTGAGGGACAAGTTAATTGGGAAGTAAGTTTGAATGGAGAAAAACTGGAGGAAGTGAAGTGTTTTAGATATCTGGAAGTGGGTTTGGCCACGGATAGAACCATGGAAGCAGAAGTGAGTCACAGGGTGGGGGAGAGGGAGGAGGTTCTGGGAGTGTTGAAGAATGTGTGGAAAGCGAGAACGTTATCTCGGGGAGCAAAAATGGGTATGTTTGAAGGAATAGTGGCTCCAACAATGTTATATGGTTGCGAGGCATGGGCTACAGATAGGTTTGTGCAGAGGAGGGTGGATGTGCTGGAAATGAAATGTTTGAGGACAATATGTGGTGTGAGGTGGTTTGATCGGGTAAGTAATGAAAGGGTAGGAGAGATGTGTGGTAATAAAAAGAGTGTGGTTGAGAGAGCAGAAGAGTGTATTGAAATGGTTTAGTTACATGGCGAAAATGAATGAGGAAAGATTGACAAAGAGGATATATGTGTCAGAGGTGAAGGGAATGAGGAGAAGTGGGAGACCAAACTGGAGGTGGAAGGACAGAGTGAAAGATTTTGAGCAATCGGGGTCTGAATATACAGGAGGGTGAAAGGCATGCAAGGAATAGAGTGAATTGGAACGATGTGGTATACTGGGGTCGATGTGCTGTCAATGGATTGAACCAGGGCATGTGAAGCGTTGGGGTAAACCATGGAAAGTTTTGTGGGGCCTGGATGTGGAAAGGGAGCTATGGTTTTGGTGCATTACACATGATGGATAGAGACTGAGTGCGAACAAATGTGGCCTTTGTTGTCTTTTCGTAGCGCTACCTTGCACGCGCATGGGGGGAGGGAGATGCCATTTTCGTGTGTGGCGGGGTGGTGACAGGAATGGATGAAAGCAGCAAGTAACGGTTACATATATGAGCGTGTGTGGGCGTTTATGTACATACATGTGTATATGGGTGGGTTGGGCCATTCTTTCATTTGTTTTCCTTGGGCTGCTTTGCTAACACGGGAAATGGCAACTAAGTATAATAAATAAATAAATATATTTCGGTGCATTATACATGACAGGTAGAGACCAAGTGTGAATGAATGTGGCTTTTGTTGTCTTTTCCTATCGCTACCTCACGCGCATGCAGGGGTAGGGGGTTGTCATTTCATGTGGCGGGGTTGCGACAGGAATGAATAAAGGCAGCAAGCATGAATTATGTGCATGTGTTTATATGTCTGTGCATGTATATATATGTATACGTTGAAATGTATAGGTATGTATATGTGCATGTGTGGACGTGTATGTATATACATGTGTATGTGGGTAGGTTGGGCCATTCTTTCGTGTTTCCTTGCGTTACCTCACTAATGCGGGAGACAGCGACAAAGTATAATAAAATATAGATAAAATATATTTTTATTGTGTCCAACTGTATTAATTAGCTGTAGCTGAATGAACCATGTGATCAGTTGTAATAGTTAGTTGAATGAAGTGTTTAGAGGAAAAATGGAGGTAAAATATATTTATGGCCCTTTCATCAATTTGAGTTTCATAATCTGGCTCTACTCCTGAAGTAATTGAATAGCCCTGCCCTACCCTGAGCCAGGTACCCATTTTATCATCCAACCCCCAGGGATGGATGAACAGCTAGGTTGGATGTGGACTGATTGCTGCATCCAGGATTTGAACCTATTCACTCGACTCTGGGCGGTCCACGAATGCGTCATGGTCAGAAATGCTAAATTCTACACAAATGTAGACAGGAGGCACTAAAACCTGCAAATAAAATCATTTATTATTTTTATGTGAAGAAGTATTCATTTTCATCTCCTTCCAATATAATGAGGTTTACATGGTACTCCTATTTCATTGTGCCTTTACACCAACACAAACTTTTTTGATTACAGAGAAGTTAACACATGTTTAATCAAGGTGAATATTATCATTATCGTTTTTATTTTATAATCCAAGGACCGTTTTTATGTACCTCCTAAAGCTTGAAGGCAAGGCTCCAAGTGGAAGCAGGGTGAAGTGGGTTCCTTTGGTATGAAGGGGTCCCTTCCCAAGAATGCTGTTCTCTTTTCCCTCCATTGACAATGACAGAGTGTCACTGAAGGTGATTTTTTGTGTATTCCATTCCTATACCGCTTGTACCATACAAGTACTTTTTTATCTTCCATGATGAAATATTATGTCTTTTGGTTGTTCTCCTCCTTTATCTTTGAAGAAATCTTCAGAGTCCATATCATCAGTTTGGATTAAAAACCTAAAAGTTCTGATCAGGTTGCCCCTCACTTATCCTTCCCTATAACTCAATCTACGTAATTCTAGAATTATCTTTGTTGTCCTCTTCTGGACTTTCTGTATTAGCTGTTAGTGCGTCTTTAGGTGCAATGACCACATTTGAAAAGCATATTCTAGTTTCTACTAACTGTAGATTGCATGAAAGGAATGTACTGGATGAAGTTCAGCGAAGACAGAGGGAATACAAGATATGTAAGCAGAATGTTAAGATGATAGAGATAAGCAAAGAAAGAGTAAAAGATTTTCAAAAAAAGTTGAATAAAAAATTTGGGGAAAATATATTGTACTGGAAGGAGGTGAAAAAGGGAAGGTGGATATGAGAATGGAGATGTTAATGTCAGAATTAAGGAAGGGAAGTTGCTGAATTAAAAGGAGGAAGTGAAGGGAAGATAGAAAGAATATTTTGAAGAACTGATGAATGTGGTAGAAGGTGAGGCAGCACTTGTCACATGCATGGGTATGGAGGATGAAAGAAAATGGATACAAGTGCATGGGCCTACAGCAAGAAGAAAGATAGAAAGGGCAATAATGACATTAAAGGTAGGCAAGGCACTTGGAATGGATGGGATTATGGCTGAAATGTTGAAGTATGGAAGGTTGTGCCCGAGGAGTGAGTGAAAGCTATTCTTCCTGTATTCAAAGAAAAAAGGTGCTAAGGATGTTTATCACAATTATAGGGGAATATGTTTTCTAAGTTTATCTGGAAAAGTGTATGCAAGTGTAGATTGATAGAGTGATGGAAGAGACTTAATGTAGAATATATGAGGAGCAAGCTAGTTTTAGGAAAGGTAGGGGTAGTGTGGATCAGATTTTTGTGGTGAAAATGACTGTGGAAAAGTATCTAACAAAAAGTAAGAAGCTGCATGAAGTTTGTATGGATTAGGAGAAAGCGTATGGCAAGGTGGAGTAGAATGCTCTATGGGATGTATTAAGGATATACAGGGAAGGGGCACAACTGTTGGATGGTGTGAAAGCCTTCTATAGTGGAGCAAATGTATTTGTAAGAGTGGATAGAGAGTAAATGAAAGTTTTGGTGTACAAATGGATGTGAGGCAGGGTTGTGTGATGTCATTATGGCTTTTTTCATATATATGGATGGAGTGATAAGAGAAGTGAAAGCAAAACTAGAGAAATGGGATACAGAGATGGTGTGTATTGGTGAGGTATGGTGGCTAGTGACAAGCCTGTTTGTGAATGATACTTTTTTGTGTGCTGAGAGTGAAGAGGAATTGCAGAAGGTTGTAAGTGTGTTTCATGATATGTGTAAGCATAGGCAGTTGAAGGTAAATGCAAGTAAAAGTAAAGTACTGGTGTTTAAAAGGAAATTGAGTGAAAATATAGATTTTCCAAAACCCTATAGAATGAAAGAAGAAAGTGTACGAAACTGTGTTCCAGATATAGGGTTAGAAAGTATTTAAGAGCTATCTTGGGAAAGTTTGGTGGTATGGAGGAGATAAGGGAGACAGCAGTCCAGGATAAAGGCCATTGTGTCCCTTAATAGAATGATGAAGGGTAGAAGCTTAAGTATGGAACTGAGGAAAGGTTTAAGGGACAGCATAGTCCTCTCAACCCTGACCTATGCAGCTAAAATGTGGACATGTAATGAGTCACAGAGGTCAAGATCCAGGCTGCGGAAATGAGCTGTTTTGAGAGGAGCATGTAGTATGGCTAGATGGAATAAAGAAAGAAATGAAGGGCATACAAGACATATTGTATGGAAAGGGAATGCTTTGTGGAGTGGTAGAGTGGATGAAATGTAATACTTTGAGGTGCTTTGGACATATGAAAAACAGTGCAAGATGGGGAGTTTACAAGGAGAGTGTATGATAGTACAGTTAAAGAGGTTGGTGTGAGAGGAAGATCATCTATGACATGGGGAAATAGAGTGGAAGAGAAATGGTGAAAGAGTGCATAGAATGGTGTATGCAAGAGAGGCATGTAAGGACAAGGATAGGTGGAGACTCTTTTGCTGTGGCCACCCCCTTGATGGGAGTTCCTGGAGGGAATGGGCATCAGAGCTATAGATAGAAAGTGAACAGCTTGCTAAAGTTTTCCTTACCATATACATGAATGCCTTTCTAGTATTTGCTGGCAGAGAGTTTATCTTTTCTATTTTCTGGATGTGGAACTCTGGTGACTGGTTAGTCACAGTGTCAACTCCAAGTTCCTTTCAAACACAAATTCTTGTGTGTGTGAGTGTGATTACCCATTTGTACAGTATGAAGAAAAAGTTACACACTTGATGGCCCTATCTCATACTTTTTGTACCATTAAGAAGACTTTTAAATCTTTATAATTTGCTGACATTCACAGTCTCCTTGCTCAGAGCATTCCACCCTCCACTTACCCTAAATTAAATGTGTGTGTATGCACTGGACCCTTCTCACCCAAAGCACCACAGAGCCAACCACCAACTCTTCTATAGAATTAAAAAGCTTACCCCTGCTTTGCATATCAACAACCCATACTTTTAGATCCCCCTTCCCAGCAAAGACAACTCTGACAAAACATACTTAAAACAGTCTTTAAGCTCCACTCTGCCAGACACACCCATCTGAGACTACACTCCCAGGCATGTACAAGTTTTAATTTTTTTCTTTTTTACGTTGGAACTCCAGTGATGTACAAAAGTCCACATCAAGACCATCCTTAATTGAAATGCAGAGAGGATTATGAAAGGGAAATAGAAGAGACAAGGGAAAGTATTTATGAATTTTGGAGGCAGTGAAGAACTTACTCTTTTAATATGTGCCAGGCCATAGTTATTGGGAAAGACATGAGAATGCAGAGAGTTCCAAAGCTTTAAGGTATAGGGAAAGAAACAGTTATCAAAACATCCCACCCTCAAATTGCCATTGGCCACACAGTAATCGTGATGCAGCAGCTTGCTGAGCCAAGCTAGTGGTGGGGGCACACAAGCATCCAGCTCTTGGGGCAAAAATCAGAGTAATAGCTACAGCAGAGGGAAAGTGAACTAACGTTGTATTGTAGGGTAAAGAGGTTGTTTTGATATGAACCTGAGAGAGTTTATAAGTCAGACTACTTTTGACTCAACTGAAAAAGAAATTTTGACATCTAAATATGACTCCCAATTTCTTAGGGGCAGACATAGCTGTTTCCATAATGTGGGGTTTCCAAGAAAGAGTGGAAGTCACAGTAATACCAGGTATGTTCGTTGAGTCAAGAGGTGAAAATAGAACCATCAAAGGAGACAGGATAGTTGTGAAGGGTTTTCAATAAAGATATGGGTAGAAATTGGGACTTAGAGGCATTTAACTGAACTAAGTTTTGTTTACCCTACTGAGATATCCTGTCCAAGTCTTGAGTTTATCAAAGAAACTGTGTCAAGACAAGATGCTGATTGAGTGAGAAAAGATGGAGCAGAATTGAAGGGTGTGGTTGAATCATCAGTGTATGAGTGCATTTGTAAAAGAGAGGAAATTATTGAAAAAAAAAAAGAGAAAAGGGGTGGGGAACAGGACAGAACCTTGAAGTACACTACTGTTGATGGAGAAAGGGGAAAGGCTGATTCATCAAAAACCACAAAGATAGACTGGCCAGAGAGGAAGGAGCAAAGTGACAAGGTGGATGACCAGGCAGATGAGGCATAGTTTGAGGTAGAGTAGAACTCACTACCCTGTATATACCACATTGCTCTAGTGCACTCTTTTCTGTGGACATCTTACACCCTCCTGCATGTTCAGGTCCCAAACACTCAAAACCTTTATCACTCCACTCAGTAATCTCCAATTTAGTCCCCCTTTTTTTCCCCCTCCACTTTTGACATACATACCCTTTTTTGTCAATTTCTCCATACTCTTTCTCACCAAATGTCCAAACCATTCTAGTACACCCTCTTCAGTTTTCTAAGCCTCCTTACACCACATATTGTCCTTAAACATTTCATATCCAACACATTCACCCTCTTTCATACTTTTTTTCTATCTTTGATCCATGCTTCATATCCATATAACACCATCAGAACTACTATGCCATCAAGCATACCCATCTTTGCCCTCATCAACAATGATCTCTCTTTCCACACACTCAATTCTCAATTATTGGTGTAAGTGGATTCCACCTGCAAGTGATAACACCATGAGCAAAAAGTCACCTTTGATGAGGCTGAATCATCGTCAACACCATGATAAGAGTACAGCATCATGGACTTTCTTGCCTAAAAGGAGCCCACCTTAAACTGCCCCTGCATGAAATGTAGCCTTGAAGCTAAAGAAGTCGTAAAGGTTACATACTTACTGTGATAAATGTATTTCATTTACACTGACAGTATACAAAGTTTGTTGAAACAGTTTATTTCTGCAGCATTTGGATTGGGTACAATGATCTACAATGGACTAGAGTTTGGTGTATTCTTCGAAATCCCCATCACATCCCCATGTTACCAGATCCTACGTGGTGTTAACCCTCTGCTACAACTGGTTTTCACTTTCATGCAGATGTACTTCATCTTCATGAATGCCAGGGTAGGTGTTGTGTTTATGCTGGTAACGTCTACGTATTTCATTTTGTATGTTCTCCAGTTATATATACAAAGTTAACACAGAGCACTTTTTTTAAGATCATTTACACTGACATCCAGAGTCAATTGCTTTGTTGTTTTAGAATTCCCAGATAGCCATTTCTTCCTTCCTTTCAATTGTTAGCCCACAGAAGTGGGAGACAGTCAAAGATTTAAGTATTTTTAATTACATTAGACATAAGTGGCTGTTTATGATAATCATATATTTTTGAAAAATGGCCTTTTATGCTTTTACGCTAATATAGATATGTGAAATATAGATAGGATGGCTTCATTTCAGACATGCTTCAACATTTTTTTCCAATGCTTAACCCATTCACTGTCAACATCATGTAGTTACATGGAGCCCTGAGCATTACAAAATATTTTTATCTAACACTTTTGCACACCTTCTTGGACACCTTCTTGGTACTGTAAAGTGAATAAGGCACATATGGATAGTCGTTAGCCACACATAAAAGTTTATTATCAATTTGTGATGCTCTTTTTAGTTTTTCTCTGGGTTTTTATTTGCTTTTGTTTGTAAAGTTTTCTGTATATCATATACACCAAACAATTAGTCTTTTACTAACATCATCATGAGTTTGTTGAAATACATTCTACTACTAGTGCATAAATGTATCCATTAATTACTTTACTACTGTTTTTGGTCTTACTCAGATTTGTATGTGCAGTTGTTCATAAATGATTGCTTTATGATATGATGTACAGTAAATAGGAAATCTCATACAATCATGACCATTACAGTGTCTTTTATTATTTCTTTATATGAATTTGCTCTATCAAGCAGTACCATTACTGTAAATTTATTTGTTGGGATATGTAATATCACAAGTATGTAAATATTTACAATAATTATACATTTGTGATACTGGTTTTCATTTTACCATTTTGAACATGTTTTGTTTGAAAATGATTGCTGAATAATGTTATGTACTTCAGAAGATAAATCTTGTACTAACATCATCTTTATGAAGTGAGTTTGTTGATCGTCACTCAAAATACTTTTAAACATATTTTCATTTTCACATTTTCCTGGTATTACAGAATATTTGTTTTCACATAGTATGACCAAATAATGTGCAGGAAAGGGTATTACACCTTTTAAACCCTGAAATGTACCTTTAGACACAAAATTGGATTTTTGGTCATTTTTAAAAACTTGGTGCATACTTGTATTGAGTGAATGAATGCTAGCATATGTTTCTTGGACAGTGTATATATGAGTGAACCTAGCACAGTAATATTAAATGATAATAAAAGGAATATGTAAAAATGCATTAAGATGATATTCTTGCCTGACATGTGGGTCAGTGTGAGTGGATGCTAAACAGGAAGTTAGGAAAGAGGTGGCTCTCACAAGAACTTGAGGTGTGTAGTCCTGTTTCTTTCATCACAACACATAGCACTGCTTTGTTTTTGAAGTGTTTATTTCTTCAAATATGATATCACCAGTTAAATTTTTTGCTTTTCCTCATTGGTTTTATCACAGGTATGGCTGACAATTTTTTGTTTTGAAGATAATTGCAAGTCAACAGTAGCCATGGTCTTACTTTTTTCACATTATGTTAATATTTGGGGCATTTACTTCATCACAATCTACTTTTGTTTAACATTTACTTTTCTCGCATTACGTAACTGGAGCATTTGCTTCACCACAATCCAGCAATCCACTTTTATTAATGTTTTTCTAATCCAGTCATACGTAGGTCACCTTAAGACCCTTTGTTATCTCAGATTTCATTTCCTATCTTTTTTTTCATACCTGTTCACAATTTTCCGCCATATCCATATCTACCATGAAAATTGTATGTTTGGTCAAGATACTGCATGACTTCACTCTTTGAAATATGATTGATAGACTGATGCTGTGGAAGTGGTATCTCAAGGTGAGCTTAAAGAGTTGCAAATAGATGGCAACATGCCCATAGATACAAGCCTGTAAGGTGCAAATATATTAGAATATTCATTGACACAAGCATAATAAAATTGCATAATAGGTTAAGTGCTCATTTTTCACAGTGAATGGGTTAAACTCCATTGTTGTATTCACATGCATAGTGAAACAAAAACCTCTTTTG
This sequence comes from Panulirus ornatus, assembly GCF_036320965.1. Taxonomy (NCBI): domain Eukaryota; kingdom Metazoa; phylum Arthropoda; class Malacostraca; order Decapoda; family Palinuridae; genus Panulirus; species Panulirus ornatus. The sequence goes on from NC_092240.1 coordinate 5,372,209, forward strand.
AACTTTGTGCAATATGGCATTGCGAGACATATATTTATAGTCTATTTACTTTTCTCATTTATGAACTAGAAACAAATATTGATAAAATTATCATTTCATGAGAAAATTTATATTTCATGTTATTCTGTAATAAAATGTAGATTTTACAGTATTTTATTGTAATTATTATATCTCCGTAGCTAAATATCCACAAGTTCAAATTCCTTGCCCGATTTGGCTTGATGCACATTGTGGCTACGAACCTGTGCGTGTGGGTACGAACTCTTGTACGGGAAAGCCTTAAGGAAATCAATGAGTTTAGAGTAAGACAAGGACACAACGGAGAAGACTATATGATCCTTGGTGAGTACTTTGCTTCCTTTGATCTTAATAAGAAACTTTGGACACAATATGAATATATATTCTTCAGTGACAAGGTGTGTGGAGTGGCCATTTTTATTATTTACAGTTTTCTATGTATGATTTATTATTATGAATTCTTTCATAGAGCTTATGACCTATATATGATTTCTCGCAGTTCTAAACCACAGGTGGAGAGTAGTTTCCTTCTGTTTATAGTATGAGTAGTCAATTTTCTTGCCAGTTTGTAAATACTCTTTTATTTCTTAGTAGAAACGTTATTGATTTGTGAAAAATTAGAAGATATATGAAGTATGACATTTACATTACTTCAGTCTCTTACAGAAATTACTGAAAACTATCAGCTGTTCTTTAAGGAATTTCTAAAATTTTCACTTCCACTTGTAGTGCTGTTGCAAAAGTTGAAGGCTTAATGTAATCCAGCTTTCTATAGACTAACCACTCTTCTGGTGTAGACCTTTGTCTGACTCTCTCTCTCTTCTCACTGACAGAGGGTATTCGGCGTGCACTGAAAAATCGTGGCCTCATGGCCCCCAACAAGTACCTCTATAATCTGGACGATTTTGTTGAAATGCAGGAAATCAATGGAACCATGCAGCAGGGTATGTCCCTTGGGACTGAAGAGCACTCTTGTGAGCTTGAACCTGAGAAGCTAAACCCTCAGGTTGATTTTTTGACCCCAACACCCTAGTGCTTCTTGTATCGAATTTGGCCTGATATTGTAGTACAGGAATGTTATTGATGTTTATCTCATATTTTTTGAATGAGCAGTGTGTACTTTACTAGTATCAATGGGAATGTAGTTGTCACCCATAAACCCCATAGTACAGTACTTTTACAGCTGTACTTTTCCTCTAATTAATATTTCTGCATTATTGGTTTTGCATGGTAGGTGCTAAAGTGCTCTAAAAACTGGATTGAATATATAGGATATGTACAGATGGAAGCAGCAGATACTGCATTCCTAAAGCTTTCATTAGTTTCATTGCATGACTACCTCTACAACAGTGTAGAGGTACTTAAGAATGTGTGCTTTCCATTATGGATCTTGCAACTCTGTTTTCCTTTTCTGTTTTTACAAATGTTCTTCATAAATGACTTTTCCGGATGTTTTCCCCAACTGAAATTATATTGAAAATATATAGATATGGTCACTAGAAGAATTCTGCTAAATCTGGTGATTCTGCAGCAAGTCGCTGGGTGAATGAGGAGGACATAGTCAACCGCACCTGTGAACGAGTGGAGATAATGGGTTCCATTGTATCGGACTCTGCCCCCTACTTGTACCCATTCATCGTTGAGTACTCTCTTATCGGCGCTTCAGTGCTCTATATAATGTGGAAACACATTGGTCGGAATCCTAGGTAAATTTTACATCATGAGTGTTCATAAATACTGTATTGGACGTTATTAGGAATATTAGTATGAGGTTCTTACTTTCATAATGTTTTCCTTAAGAATTCAGCAAAAATTTATAAACAATATGCAACTCAGAATCTTGCAGGATTTTTATACCAAATAATCATGTGTCAGTTGTTATGACAATAATAGATGATAATTTAATATGAAGAAAAATGCTCTTTATATATGAGATACAGGGAAATTAAATTGAAAAGCAGTTACATTATTACTGCATGTGGATACCTTCGGCTTTCTTAATTGATCAGCATTTATCATTAGTTCTTTATGCAATTTTTTTTTCCAGGTTTGTGTATGATCCTGAGGTGGCAGGCGATGGCATGTCAGTGGTGTCACGGCGCTGCCATTCCCGTGTTGACTGTGTTGGAGCCAGCAAGGGGCTTTTCTGTGGTCTTCTTGTGTTGGTAGCATCATTGATTTGTCTCATCCTTTTCTTCGTGTTAGTCAACCGAGAGGAGCTCAAGATGTTGGCAATATATCTGGCTGACTGTTCGCATTGTGGGATTATGTTCTTCAGCATCATCGCCATGTTCATTGGTTTTGTCAGGTCAGTTCTAAGGAGTAAAAGTTTCTTTAAGGTATGGAAGAAAAAAGGGAAAATAGTATTATTCAGTGGAGACAGCAGGTTTGAACATGTTGAAATTAAGAAGGACATGCAGAACATAGTGTTATTCAGTCCAGACAACAGGTTTGAATATACTGAAATTAAGAAGGAAATGCAGAAGAAACAGTGGATAGGCCTAAAAGATTGATACAATCAGAGGTGGGGATATTTGGTCATATAGAGAGAATGAGTGAGGAAGGGTGAACAAAAAGGATATATGTCAGAAGTGGAAGAAACAAGAACAGAGCTGGAAGGATGGAGTGAAAAAGATTTTGAGTGATTGGGGCTTGAACATGCACAACCCTATCTACAGCCCATGCCTCACAACCATATAACATTGTTGGAACCACCATTCCTTCAGACATACCCATTTTTGCTCTCTCAGATAAAGTTCTCGCCCTCCACACATTCTTCAACACTCCCAGAACCTTCGCCCCCTCCCCCACCCTGTGACTCACTTCTGCTTCCATGGTTCCATCAGCTGCCAAATCCACTCCTAGATATCTAAAACACTTCACTTCCTCCAGTTTTTCTCCATTCAAACTTACCTCCCAATTAACTTGTCCTTCAAACCTACTGTACCTAACAACCTTGCTCTTATTCACATTTACTCTCAACTTTCTTCTTTCACACACTTTACCAAACTCAGTCACCAATTTCTGCAGTTTCTTACCCGAATCAGCCACCAGCGGTGTATCATCACCAAACAATAACTGACTCACTTCCCACGCCCTCTCATCCACAACAGACTGCATACTTGCCCCTCTCTCCAAAACTCTTTCATTCACCTCCCTAACAACCCCATCCATAAACAAATTAAATAACTATGGAGACATCATGCACCCCTACTGCAAACCGACATTCACTGGGAACCAATCACTTTCCTCTCTTCCTACTCATACACATGCCTTACATCCTTGGTACAAACTTTTCACCACTTCTAGCAACTTACCTCCCACACCACGTACTCTTAATATCCTCCACAAAGCATCTCTATCAACCCTATCATATGCATTCTCCAGATCCATAAATGCTACATACAAATCCATCTGTTTTTCTAAGTATTTCTCATATACATTCTTCCAAGCAAACACTCTTCCTCTTCTGAAACCACACTGCTCTTCCCCAGTCTGAAGCTCTGTACATGCCTTTACCCTCTCAATCAATACCCTCCCATATAATTTCCTTGATATACCCAACAAACTTATACCTCTGTAATTTCAACACTTACCTGTATCCCCTTTGCCTTTGTACAATGGGCACTATGCATGCGTTCTGCCAATCCTCAGGCACTTCACCACACACACACACACACACATATATATATATATATATATATATATATATATATATATATATATATATATATATATATATATATATATTTTTGGATAGAGTATATATATATATATATATCCTCCTGCGCACAACAATGTTGTATGGTTGCGAGGTGTGGGCTATGGATAGAGTTGTGCGCAGGAGGGTGGATGTGCTGGAAATGAGATGTCTGAGGACAATATGTGGTGTGAGGTGGTTTGATCAAGTAAGTAATGTAAGGGTAAGAGAGATGTGTGGAAATAAAAAGAGTGTGGTTGAGAGAGCAGAAGAGGGTGTTTTAAAATGGTTTGGTCACATGAAGAGAATGAGTGAGGAAAGATTGACCAAGAGGATATATGTGTCAGAGGTGGAGGGAACGTGGAGACCAAATTGGAGATGGAAAGGTGGAGTGAAAAAGATTTTGAGTGATCGGGCCCTGAACATGCAGGAGGGTGAAAGGCGTGCAAGGAATAGAGTTAATTGGAATGATGTGGTATACCGGGGTCGACGTGCTGTCAATGGATTGAACCAGGGCATGTGAAGCGTCTGGGGTAAACCATGGAAAGTTCTGTGGGGCCTGGATGTGGAAAGGGAACTGTGGTTTCGGTGCATTATTACAAGACAGCTAGAGACTGAGTGTGAACGAATGGGGCCTTTGTTGTCTTTTCCTAGCGCTACCTCGCACACATGAGGGGGGAGGGGGTTGTTATTCCATGTGTGGTGAGGTGGTGATGGGAATGATTAAAGGCAGACAGTATGAATTATGTACATGTGTATATATGTATATGTTTGTGTGTGTATATATATATATATATATATATATATATGTGTACATTGAGATGTATAGGTATGTATATTTGCGTGTGTGGACGTGTATGTATATACATGTGTATGTGGGTGGGTTGGGCCATTCTTTCGTCTATTTCCTTGCGCTACCTCGCTAACGCGGGAGACAGCGACAAAGCAAAATAAATAAAAAAAAATATATATATCCCTGGGGATAGGGGAGAAAGAATACTTCCCATGTATTCCCTGCATGTCAAAGAAGGTGACTAAAAGGGGAGGGAGCAGGTGGCTGGAAATCCTCCCCTCACATTTTTTTTTAATTTTCCAAAAGGAACAGAGAAGGGGGCCAGGTGGGGATATTCCCTCAAAGGCCCAGTCCTCTGTTCTTAACACTGTGGGAAATGGCAAATAGTATGAAAGAAAAGAAAGAAAATATATATATAGGGTGTTTTTGGTCGAGGTGGTATGCAAAGTGAGAGGGTTAGGGAGAATGATTTGGTAAACAGAGAAGAGGTAGTAAAAGCTTTGCAGAAGATGAAAGCCGGCAAGGCAGCAGATTTGGATGGTATTGCAGTGGAATTTATTAAAAAAAGGGGGTGACTGTATTGTTGACTGGTTGGTAAGGTTATTTAATGTATGTATTAATCCCCTATCCCTGGGGATAGGGGATTAAGAATACTTCCCACGTATTCCCTGCGTGTTGTAGAAAGCGACTAAAAGGGGAGGGAGGGGGGGCTGGAAATCCTCCCCTCTCGTTTTTTTTTTTTTATTTTCCAAAACAAGGAACAGAGTGGGGCCAGGTGAGGATGTTCCAAAAGGGGCCCAGTCCTCTGTTCTTGACGCTACCTCGCAAACGCGGGAGACAGCGACAAAGCAAAATAAATAAATATATAAATAAATAATGACTCATGGTGAGGTGCCTGAGGATTGGAGGGATGCTTGCATAGTGCAATTGTACAGCGACAAAGCAAAATATAAATAAATATAAACATATATATATATATATATATATATATATATATATATATATATATATATATATATATATATCTTTCTTTCATACTATTCGCCATTTCCCGCATTAGTGAGGTAGCGTTAAGAACAGAGGACTGGGCCTTAGAGGGAATATCCTCACCTGGCCCCCTTCTCTGTTCCTTCTTTTGGAAAATTAAAAAAAAAAACGAGAGGGGAGGATTTCCAGCCACCCGCTCCCTCCCCTTTTAGTCGCCTTCTACGACACGCAGGGAATACGTGGGAAGTATTCTTTCTCCCCTAACCCCAGGGGTTATTATATATATTATCCCTGGGGATAGGGGATGAAGAATACTTCCCACGTATTCCCTGCGTGTCGTAGAAGGCGACTAAAAGGGGAGGGAGCTGGAGGCTGGAAATCCTCCCCTCTCGTTTTTTTTTTTTCTTTTTTTTAATTTTCCAAAAGAAGGAACAGAGGGGGGCCAGGTGAGGATATTCCACAAAGGCCCAGTCCTCTGTTCTTAACGCTACCTCGCTAATGCGGGAAATGGCGGATAGTTTAAAAGAAAAGAAAAGATATATATATATATATATATATATATATATATATATATATATATATATATATATATATATATATATATATATTCTATTCTGTTATACTTTGTTGCTGTCTCCCGCGTTAGTGAGGTAGCGCAAGGAAACAGACAGAAGAATGGCCCAACCTACCCACATACACATGTATATAACTACACATCTACACATGCACATACACATACCTATACATCTCAACGTATACATATATATACACACACACTGACACATTCATATATACACAGGTACATAATTCACACTGTCTGCCCTTCTTCATTCCCTTCGCCACCCCACCACACATGAAATAACAACCCCCTCCCCCCACATGTGTGCGAGGTAGTGCTAGGAGAAGGCAACAAAGGCCACATTCGTTCACACTCAGTCTCTAGCTGTCATGTATAATGCACCGAAACCACAGCTCCCTTTCCACATCCAGGCCCCATAGAACTTTCCGTGGTTTACCCCAGATGGTTTACATGGCCTGGTTCAATCCATTGACAGCACGTGGACCCTCGTATACCACATCGTTCCAGTTCACTCTATTCCTTGCACGCCTTTCACCCTCCTGCATGTTCAGGCCCCGATCACTCAAAATCTTTTTCACTTCATCTTTCCACTTCAATTTGGTCTCCCACTTCTCCTTGTTCCCTCCACCTCTGACACATATATCCTCTTGGTCAATCCTTCCTCACTCATTCTCTCCATGTGACCAAACCATTTCAAAACATCCTCTTCTGCTCTCTCAACCACACTCTTTTTATTACCACACATCTCTCTTACCCTTTCATTACTTACTCGATCAAACCACCTCACAGGACATATTGTCCTCAAACATCTCATTTCCAGTACATCCACCATCCTCCACACAACTCTAGCTATAGCCCACACCTCGCAACCATATAACATTGTTGGAACCAGTATTCCTTCAAACATACCCATTTTTGCTTTCCAAGATAATGTTCTCGACTTCCACACATTTTTCAACGCTCCCAGAACTTTCACCCCTTCCCCCACCCCATGATTCACTTCTGCTTCCATGGTTCCATCTGCTGCCAAATCCACTCCCAGTATCTAAAACACTTCACTTTCTCCAGCTTTTCTCCATTCAAACTTACCTCCTAATTGACTTGGCCCTCAACCCTACTGTACCTAATAGCCTTGCTCTTATTCATATTTACTCTCAGCTTTCTTCTTTAACACACTTTACCAAACTCAGTCACCAGCTTCTGCAGTTTCTTACCCGAATCAGCCAAAGCACTGTATCATCAGCAAACAACAACTGACTCACTTCCCAAGCTCTCTCATCCACAACAGACTGCATACTTCATCCTCTCTCTAAAACTCTTGCATTCACCTCCCTAACAACCCTATCCATAAACAAATTAAACAACCTTGGAGACATCACGCACTTCTGCCACAAACCAGCATTCACTAAGAACCAATCACTTTCTTCCTACTCATACACATGCCTTACATTCTCGATAAAAACTTTTCACTGCTTCTAACAACTTGCCTCCCACACCATATATTCTTAATACCTTCCACAGAGCATCTCTAACACCTCTATCCTATGCCCTCTCCAGATCCATAAATGCTACATAGAGATCCATTTGCTTTTCTAGGTATTTCTCACATACATTCTTCAAAGCAAACACCTGATCCACACATCCTCTACCACTTCTGAAACCACACCGCTCTTCCCCAATATGATGCTCTGTACATGTCTTCACCCTCTCAATCAATACCCTCCCATATAATTTCCCAGGAATACTCAACAAACTTATACCTCTGTAATTTGAGCACTCACTTTTATCCCCTTTGCCTTTGTACAATGGCACTATGCAAGCATTCTGCCAGTCCTCAGGCACCTCACCATGAGTCATACATACATTAAATAGCCCTACCAACTAGTCAACAATATAGTCACCCCCTTTTTTAATAAATTCCACTACAATTCCATCCAAACCCGTTGACTTGCTGGCTTTCATCTTCCACAAAGCTTTTACTACCTTTTCTCTGTTTACCAAATCATTTTTCCTAACCCTCTCACTTTGCACACCACCTCGACCAAAGCACCCTATATCTGCCACTCTATCATCAACAAATTCAACAAACCTTCAAAATACTCACTCCATCTCCTTCGCACATCACCACTTTTGTTATCACCTCTCCATTTACCCCCTTCACTGATGTTCCCATTTGTTCCCTTGTCTTACGCAGTTTATTTACCTCCTTCCAAAACATCTTTTTATTCTCCCTAAAATTTAATGATACTCTCTCACTCCAACTCTCATTTGCCCTCTTTTTCACCTCTTGCACCTTTCTATTGACCTCCTGCCTCTTTCTTTTATACATCTCCCACTCATTTGCATTATTTCCCTGTAAAAGTCTTCCAAATGCCTCTCTCTTCTCTTTCACTAATAATCTTACTTTTTCATCCCACCACTCACTACCCTTTCTAATCTGCCCACCTCCCATGCTTCTCATGCCACAAGCATCTTTTGCGCAAGCCATCACTGCTTCCCTAAATACATCCCATTCCTCCCCCACTCCCCTTACGTCCTTTGTTCTTACCTTTTTCCATTCTGTATTCAATATCTCCTGGTACTTCCTCACACAAGTCTCCTTCCCAAGCTCACTTACTCTCACCACTCTCTTCACCCTAACATTCTTCTTTTCTGAAAACCTCTACATATCTTCACCTTTGCCTCCACAAGATAATGATCAGACATCCCTCCAGTTGCACCTCTCAGCACATTAACATCCAAAAGTCCCTCTTTCGCACGCCTATCAATTACCACGTAAGCCAGTAACAATCTCTGGCCATCTCTCCTACTTACATACGTATACTCATGAATATCTCTCTTTTTAAACCAGGTATTCCCAATCACCAGTCCTTTTTCAGCACATAAATCTACAAGCTCTTCACCATTTCCATTTACAACACTGAACACCCCATGTAAACCAATTATTCCCTCAACTGTCACATTACTCACCTTTGCATTCAAATCACCCATCACTATAACCCAGTCTCGTGCATCAAAACTACTACCACACTCACTCAGCTGCTCCCAAAACCCTTTGCCTCTCATGATCTTTCTTCTCATGCCCAGGTGCATATGCACCAATAATCACCCATCTCTCTCCATCCACTTTCAGTTTTACCCATATAAATCTCAATATATATATATATATATATATATATATATATATATATATATATATATATATATATATATATATTTTATTTATATATATATATTTATATATATATATATATATATATATATATATATATATATATATATATATATATATATATTTCTTTCTTTCAAAGTATTCGCCATTTCCTGCGTTAGCAAGGTAGCCTCTGAGGGAATATCCTCACCTGGCCTGCTTCTCTGTTCCTTCTTTTGAATAAAAAAAAAAAAAAAAAACGAGAGGGGAGAATTTCCAGCCCCCAACTCCCTCCCCTTTTTGTTGCCTTCTACGACACGCAGGGAATATGTGGGAAGTATTCTTTCACCCCTATCCCCAAGGATAATATATATATATTTATATATTTATTTTTTATGATTATTATTTTGCTTTATCGCTGTCTCCCGCATTAGCGAGGTAGCGCAAGGAAACAGACGTAAGAATGGCCCAACCCACCCACATACATGTGTATACATACACGTCCACACACGCAAATATACATACCTATACACCTCAATGTACAAATATATATACACACACAGACATATACATAAATACACATGTACATAATTCATAGTCTGCCTTTATTTATTCCCATCGCCACCTCACCACACATGGAATAACATCCCGTTCCCCCCTCATGTGTGCGAGGTAGCGCCAGGAAAAGACAACAAAGGCCCCATTCATTCACACTCAGTCTCTAGCTGTCATGTAATAATGCACCAAAACCACAGCTCCCTTTCCACATCCAGGCCCAGAACTTTCCATGGTTTACCCCAGACGCTTCACATGCCCTGGTTCAATCCATTGACAGCACGTCGACCCCGGTATACCACATCGTTCCAATTCACTCTATTCCTTGCATGCCTTTCACCCTCCTGCATGTTCAGGCCCCGATCACTCAAAATCTTACTCGATCAAACCACCTCACACCACATATTGTCCTCAAACATCTCATTTCCGGCACATCCACCCTCCTGCACAAACTCTATCCATAGCCCACGCCTTGCAACCATACAACATTGTTGGAACCACTGTTCCTTCAAACATACCCATTTTTGCTTTCTGAGATAATGTTCTCGACTTCCAAACATTCTTCAAGGCTCCCAGAATTTTCGCTCCCTCCTCCACCCTATGATTCACTTCCGCTTCCATAGTTCCATCCGCTGCCAGATCCACTCCCAGATATCTAATCTAAAACACTTTACTTCCTCCAGTTTTTCTCCATTCAAACTTACCTCCCAATTGACTTGACCCTCAACCCTACAGTACCCAATAATCTTGCTCTTATTCACATTTACTCTTAACTTTCTTCTTTCACACACTTTACCAAACTCAGTCACTGGCTTCTGCAGTTTCTCACATGAATCAGCCACCAGCGCTGTATCATCAGCAAACAACAACTGACTCACTTCCCAAGCTCTCTCCACAACAGACTGCATACTTGCCCCTCTTTCCAAAACTCTTGCATTCACCTCCCTAACAACCCTATCCATAGACAAATTAAACAATCATGGAGACATCACACACCCCTGCCGCAAACCTACATTCACTGAGAACCAATCACTTTCCTCTCTTCCTACATGTACACATGCATTCCATCCTCGATAAAAACTTTTCACTGCTTCTAACAACTTGCCTCCCACCCCATATATTCTTAATACCTTCCACAGAGCATCTCTATCGACTCTATCATATGCCTTCTCCAGATCCATAAATGCTACATAGAGATCCATTTCCTTTTCTAAGTATTTCTCACATACATTCTTCAAAGCAAACACCTGATCCACACATCCTCTACCACTTCTGAAACCACACTGCTCTTCCCCAATCTGATGCTCTGTACATGCCTTCACCCTCTCAATCAATACCCTCCCATATAATTTACCAGGAATACTCAACAGACTTATATCTCTGTAATTTGAGCACTCACTCTTATCCCCTTTGCCTTTGTACAATGGCACTATGCAAGCATTCCGCCAATCCTCAGGCACCTCACCATGAATCATACATACATTAAATAACCTTACCAACCAGTCAACAATACCGTCACCCCCTTTTTTAATAAATTCCACTGCAATACCATCCAAACCTGCTGCCATGGCGGCTTTCATCTTCCGCAAAGCTTTTACTACTTCTGTGTTTACCACATCATTTTCCCTAAACCTCTCACTTTGCACACCACTTCGACCAAAACACCCTATATCTGCTACTCTATCATCAAACACATTGAACAAACCTTCAAAATACTCACTCCATCTCCTTCTCACATCACCATTCTTTGTTATCACCTCCCTATTAGCCCCCTTCACTGAAGTTCCCATTTGCTCCCTTGTCTTACACACTTTATTTACCTCCTTCCAAAACATCTTTTTGTTCTCCCTAAAATTTAATGATACTCTCTCACCCCAACTTTCATTTGCCCTCTTTTTCACCTCTTGCACCTTTCTCTTGACCTCCTGCCTCTTTCTTTTATACATCTCCCACTCATTTGCATTTTTTCCCTGCAAAAATTGTCCAAATGCCTCACTCTTCTCTTTCACTAATAATCTTACTTCTTCATCCCACCACTCACTACTCTTTCTAATCAACCCACCTCCCACACTTCTCATGCCACAAGCATCTTTTGCGCAAGCCATCACTGCTTCCCTAAATACATCCCATTCCTTCCCCACTCCCCTTACCTCCTTTGTTCTCACCATTTTCCATTCTGTACTCAGTCTCTCCTGGTACTTCCTCACACAAGTCTCCTTCCCAAGCTCACTTATTCTCACCACTCTCTTCACCCCAACATTCTCTCTTCTTTTCTGAAAACCCATACAAATCTTCACCTTCGCCTCCACAAGATAATGATCAGACATCCCTCCAGTTGCACCTCTCAGCACATTAACATCTCTCTTTCGCGCGCCTATCAATTAACACGTAATCCAATAACGCTCTCTGGCCATCTCTCCTACTTACATACGTATACTTATGTATATCTCGCTTTTTAAACCAGGCATTCCCAATCACCAGTCCTTTTTCAGCACATAAATCTACAAGCTCTTCACCATTTCCATTTACAACACTGAACACCCCATGTATACCAATTATTCCCTCAACTGCCACATTACTCACCTTTGCATTCAAATCACCCATCACTATAACCCCGTCTTGTGCATCAAAACCACTAACACACACATTCAGCTGCTCCCAAAACACTTGCCTCTCATGATCTTTATTCTCATGCCCAGATGCATATGCACCAATAATCACCCATCTCTCTCCATCAACTTTCAGTTTTACCCATATCAATCTAGAATTTACTTTCTTACACTCTATCACATACTCCCAGAACTCCTGTTTCAGGAGTAGTGCTACTTCTTCCCTTGCTCTTGTCCTCTCACTAACCCCTGACTTTACTCCCAAGACATTCCCAAACCACTCTTCCCCTTTACCCTTGAGCTTCGTTTCACTCAGAGCCAAAACATCCAGGTTCCTTTCCTCAAACATACTACCTATCTCTCCTTTTTTCTCATCTTGGTTACATCCACACACATTTAGACACCCCAATCTGAGCCTTCGAGGAGGATGAGCACTTCCCGTGTGACTCCTTCTTCTGTTTCCCCTTTTAGAAAGTTAAAATACAAGGAGGGGAGGGTTTCTGGCCCTACGCTCCCGTCCCCTTTAGTCACCTTCTATGACATGTGAGGAATGCATGGGAAGTATTCTTTCTACCCTATCCCCAGGGATAATATATATATATATATATATATATAGAGAGAGAGAGAGAGAGAGAGAGAGAGAGAGACTTTTGGATGTTAATGTGTTGAGAGGTGCAACTGGAGGGATGTCTGATCATTATCTTGTGGAGGCTAAGGTGAAGATTTGTATGGGTTTTCAGAAAAGAAGAGTGAATGTTGGGGTGAAGAGGGTGGTGAGAGTAAGTGAGCTTGGGAAGGAGTCTTGTGTGAGGAAGTACCAGGAGAGACTGAGTACAGAATGGAAAAAGGTGAGAACAATGGAAGTAAGGGGAGTGCGGGAGGAATGGGATGTATTTAGGGAATCGGTGATGGATTGCGCAAAAGATGCTTGTGGCATGAGAAGAGTGGGAGGTGGGTTGATTAGAAAGGGTAGTGAGTGGTGGGATGAAGAAGTAAGATTATTAGTGAAAGAGAAGAGAGAGGCATTTGGACGATTTTTGCAGGGAAAAAATGCAATTGAGTGGGAGATGTATAAAAGAAAGAGACAGGAGGTCAAGAGAAAGGTGCAAGAGGTGAAAAAGAGGGCAAATGAGAGTTGGGGTGAGAGAGTATCATTAAATTTTAGGGAGAATAAAAAGATGTTCTGGAAGGAGGTAAATAAAGTGCGTAAGACAAGGGAGCAAATGGGAACTTCAGTGAAGGGCACAAATGGGGAGGTGATAACAAGAAGTGGTGATGTGAGAAGGAGATGAAGTGAGTATTTTGAAGGTTTGTTGAATGTGTTTGATGATAGAGTGGCAGATATAGGGTGTTTTGGTCGAGGTGGTGTGCAAAGTGAGAGTGTTAGGGAAATGATTTGGTAAACAGAGAAGAGGTAGTAAAAGCTTTGCGGAAGATGAAAGCCGGCAAGGCAGCAGGTTTGGATGGTATTGCAGTGGAATTTATTAAAAAAGGGGGTGACTGTATTATTGACTGGTTGGTAAGGTTATTTAATGTATGTATGACTCATGGTGAGGTGTCTGAGGATTGGCGGAATGCGTGCATAGTGCCATTGTACAAAGGCAAAGGGGATAAGAGTGAGTGCTCAAATTACAGAGGTATAAGTTTGTTGAGTATTCCTGGTAAATTATATGGGAGGGTATTGATTGAGAGGGTGAAGGCATGTACAGAGCATCAGATTGGGGAAGAGCAGTGTGGTTTCAGAAGTGGTAGAGGATGTGTGGATCAGGTGTTTGCTTTGAAGAATGTATGTGAGAAATACTTAGAAAAGCAAATGGATTTGTATGTAGCATTTATGGATCTGGAGAAGGCAAATGATAGAGTTGATAGAGATGCTCTGTGGAAGGTATTAAGAATATATGGTGTGGGAGGCAAGTTGTTAGAAGCAGTGAAAAGTTTTTATCGAGGATGTAAGGCATGTGTACGTGTAGGAAGAGAGGAAAGTGATTGGTTCTCAGTGAATGTAGGTTTGCGGCAGGGGTGTGTGATGTCTCCATGGTTGTTTAATTTGTTTATGGATGGGGTTGTTAGGGAGGTGAATGCAAGAGTTTTGGAAAGAGGGGCAAGTATGAAGTCTGTTGGGGATGAGAGAGCTTGGGAAGTGAGTCAGTTGTTGTTTGCTGATGATACAGCGCTGGTGGCTGATTCATGTGAGAAACTGCAGAAGCTGGTGACTGTGTTTGGTAAAGTGTGTGAAAGAAGAAAGTTAAGAGTAAATGTGAATAAGAGCAAGGTTATTAGGTACAGTAGGGTTGAGGGTCAAGTCAATTGGGAGGTAAGTTTGAATGGAGAAAAACTGGAGGAAGTAAAGTGTTTTAGATATCTGGGAGTGGATCTGACAGCAAATGGAACCATGGAAGCGGAAGTGGATCATAGGGTGGGGGAGGGGGTGAAAATCCTGGGAGCCTTGAAGAATGTGTGGAAGTCGAGAACATTATCTCGGAAAGCAAAAATGGGTATGTTTGAAGGAATAGTTGTTCCAACAATGTTGTATGGTTGCGAGGCGTGGGCTATGGATAGAGTTGTGTGCAGGAGGATGGATGTGCTGGAAATGAGATGTTTGAAGACAATGTGTGGTGTGAGGTGGTTTGATTGAGTAAGTAATGTAAGGGTAAGAGAGATGTGTGGAAATAAAAAGAGCGTGGTTGAGAGAGCAGAAGAGGGTGTTTTGAAATGGTTTGGGCACATGGAGAGAATGAGTGAGGAAAGATTGACCAAGAGGATATATGTGTCGGAGGTGGAGGGAACGAGGAGAAGTGGGAGACCAAATTGGAGGTGGAAAGATGGAGTGAAAAAGATTTTGTGTGATCGGGGCCTGAACATGCAGGAGGGTGAAAGGAGGGCAAGGAATAGAGTGAATTGGATCGATGTGGTATACCGGGGTTGACGTGCTGTCAGTGGATTGAATCAGGGCATGTGAAGCGTCTGGGGTAAACCATGGAAAGCTGTGTAGGTATGTATATTTGCGTGTGTGGACGTATGTATATACATGTGTATGGGGGTGGGTTGGGCCATTTCTTTCGTCTGTTTCCTTGCGCTACCTCGCAAACGCGGGAGACAGCGACAAAGCCAAAATATATATATATTTTTTTTTTTTTTTTTTATACTTATATATATATATATATATATATATATATATATATATATATCCCTGTGGATAGGGGATGAAGAATACTTCCCACGTATTCCCTGCGTGTCGTAGAAGGTGACTAAAAGGGGAGGGAGCGGGAGGCTGGAAATCCTCCCCTCTCTTTTTTTTTTTTTTCTCTTTTTTTAATTTTCCAAAAGAAGGAACAGAGGGGGGCTAGGTGAGGATATTCCACAAAGGCCCAGTCCTCTGTTCTTAACGCTACCTCGCTAATGCGGGAAATGGCGGATAGTTTTAAAAATATCTTTCTTTTTCTTTTAAACTATTTGCCATTTCCCGCGTTGGCGAGGTAGCGTTAAGAACAGAGGACTGGGCCTTTTTTGGAATATCCTCACCTGGCCCCCTCTGTTCCTTCTTTTGGAAAATTAAAAAAAAAAACGAGAGGGGAGGATTTCCAGCCCCCCGCTCCCTCCCCTTTTAGTCGCCTTCTACGACACGCAGGGAATACGTGGGAAGTATTCTTAATCCCCTATCCCCAGGGATAAGTTTTAAATATATATATATATATATATATATATATATATATATATATATATATATATATATATATATATATATATTCAGTTATTGTTTATTATACTTTGTCGCTGTCTCCCACGTATTCCCTGCGTGTCGTAGAAGGTGACTAAAAGGGGAGGGAGCAGGGGGCTGGAAATCCTCTCCTCTCAGTTTTAATTTTCCGAAAGAAGGAACAGAGAAGGGGACCAAGTGAGGATTTCCTTCAAAGGCTCAGTCCTCTGTTCTTAACGCTACCTCACTAACGTGGGAAATGGCGAGTAGTATGAAAAAAAAAAAAATTCATACATATTCGCCGTGTCCTGAACTAGCGAGGTAGCATTAAGAACAGAGGACTGAGCCTTAGAGGGAATATCCTCGCTTGGGCCCCTTCTCTGTTCCTTCTTTTGGAAAATTTAAAACAAGAGGGGAGGATTTCCAGCCCCCCACTCTCTCCCCTTTTAGTCGCATTCTATGACACGTGGGAAATATTCTTTCTCCCCTATCCCCTAGGATAATCATTGGTTGTGAATAGGGGATTCTGTTTCGGTGCTTTGGTATATGTGGGGAGATTAAGCCATTCTTTATCTCTTCTTGGCACTACCTTAAATGCAGTATAGGAAAAAATCTAATTTGTGTGAATATTACATGGAAGTATGGAATTTCTTAATTCAGTATGATGGAGTATATATATTTAAAAGCTTTGTATTTTACTTACATGCATGGTTTTTGCAGGGTTCGCCAGCTAAAGTTTCATGGAGAGCGAGAGGAGGAATTGGATGATATTCTCCTCATGGTATCCGCTTTTGGCCTCTTTGCATATGCTGTCTTCTCAACAGTTGCTGGGTCCCTATCACCCTATACTGAGGAACCAAATTTACTTGTCATGGTCACTGGAATACTTTCTGTGCTCCAGGTAAGTTAAGTAAATATTACCCCAATGTTTGAATATATCTTGATGAAAAAGTAAGAACATCTGCTGAATCTTTACTTAAAGCATGCAAAAAGCATCTTGCTGAAATAATACTGAAAAAAAGGTGAAGTTTTCTGGAGCTTAGGTATTTTTATGCTGTGTCACGTTTAATGGTATTTTGTAAATTTTCAAAAAAAAGTTGAATTTCCCCCAAAAGAAACTTTATATTCTCTTCAGGAACTTAGATTATTATTATAATATTATCCCTCATAGGTGGTTACTCTTAGGTACTCTTTTTCTTTACTTTTGAATAATATTTCATGTGTATTTTTGCTATAAAAAAGCAAAATCGAAAGCTATCATTTCTAAATGTTATTCTGCCTTTAGTTTATTCTTCTTCCACAAAAATGTCTTTTCTATGTGTATCTAACATCTTCTTTAAAAGCAGTTTATACAGAATTTACAAGAAATTGTTTTGCCCTTACTTATTCACATTGAACTGCTAAATAATGGTAAATAAAAATCTGCATTTCTTTTGTCCTGTCCCTACACTTTTTCTCATTTTATCAATAGTTTCCTCTCTTCCACAAATGACCAAAGTGTCCTCAGATGCTGATGACTCCACACCTGCATTCCTCCACATACTTCAATTCTGCTTGTTCTCTCATTCAATCAACATCTCATCTTGACAAAGCTTCCTCACTGAACTCAGACTTGGACAAGATATCTCAGTGGGGTAGCAAAAATCTGGTTAAGTTTAATACCTCCGAGACTGAGTTCCTACCAGTCTCTTTATCGAAATCTCTCATTTCTCATCTCTTCTTTGATGGTTCTGTAATTGCACATTTTGACTCGGTGAACATACTTGATATTACTGTAACATCCACTCTTTCTTGGAAACTCTGCATTACAGAAATAGCTAAGTCTGTCTCTAGGAAACTGGGATTCCTGTTTAGACATTGAAATTTCTTTTCTTCTGAACAGTTGCTTCATGTATACTGAGGATTGATCTGTCCTTGAAGGAAGTACAGCTGTCACATATGAGGTGGTTCTAGCTTTGCATCCTTACTTGATAGCATCGAGTCAAAAGCAATCTGACTTATAAACTCTCCCAGGCTAACTTCAAAACTTGACCTGGTTGTCCTATGCTACAATGTTGGTTCACTTTCCTTCTTATATAGGTATTACTTTGGTTTTTGCTCCCAAGAGCTGGCTGTTTGTGTGCCCCCACTATGAGCTAGTCTGAGCAGTACTCGACAAGCTGTTGCATCACATGGTTAGTTGGTGACTATTGGCAACTCAACAGTGGGCCATTTTGACATTTTTCTTTCCCCCTTCACCTCATAGCTCTAAACTCTCTACCCTCTAATGTCTTTCCCAATAGCACATTATAAAAGATTTTTCATTTCCTCCAAAATTTGTAAATACTTTCCCATGTCTCATCTTTTTCCATTTCATAATCCTCTCTGTATGTCAATAAAGGCCCACCCTTGATGTGGACTTTTGTCCATGACTGGAGCCTCCAAAATAGAGAAAGAGAGACTTAGCTTATTCAGGAGTGTGTTTTTCTGTACAATACTCATAATTATGTGAATAATATGTTGGACCCATTTATCCAAGCTTTCAGCTTCTAGGTATTTTAAGCTTCTATCTAGTATATCAAAACATCAGTAAAGTCTTCCAGACCACTGGAGTGCTTTGTAATCATTAACTTTGCTCTTTCCGTGTGATTTATCATACAAGACTAACATTTCCACATATCCGTTCAGTTTTACCCTTAGACCCCCCCAAAATTTCCCATGGACTTGATGAACAATCATTCCCTAACCATCATGTAAAATACCTCTACCTTTCAGCAGTTTGCCTTCTTTTTTTTTTAAAGATACTCTTATATCATGATACCTGATTGTACTGCCCATTATTTAATATATACCTATGTTCTTAACGCTACCTCGCTAATGCGGGAAATGGCGAATAGTATGAAAGAAAAGAAAAATCTATCTCTAATGCCTGTTCCTATCAGGAACTCCCTCAAGGGGCTGGTCATGGCAGTAGAGTCTCCATAACTAGTGAACTCCAGTGCCACTTCATAATCTTTAGTGTCACCCTTAGCAAGTCTAGTGCAGTGTTTGTAGAGGCTCCTATCTAATGTTCCTACTGACTGCCTCTTTCAATATAAAAGAATTATATATGTGGTCTTGCAGTTGAGTGATTAATTCTAAGGATATTAACATTCCACAGGTGATTGTCCAGATGGTATTCATCAAGGACACACAACGCCGCCAGGTTTCGTTACCAGAACATGAGCGAACTAAACCTGGTCGTCAGGTTGTTACGTTCCTGCTCATATGTAACTTAACTATGTGGGTTATTTACACTTTCGAAACCCAGAAAGTAAATGCAAATCCTGTCCAGGTTTGTACCTTAACCTTCTATTAGTTACTTTTTTATATTTGACCCCATTCTTAAAATAGATTGATAAAAATAAAATTGTTTCTTATAATTTAGCTTTGTTCTTTTGTTAATTGGAGTACAGATTAACTCTCAAGTCAGTATTATGAAAGATGAGTACAGATTTCACTACAGAAGTTCCACACCAAGAATGATTTCTTTCACTTTGGGTAAAGTATGCCACTGGAAAAATTCCATTACTATGCTCTGATTGGAAGCAACGTTCAATAGGTTGTTTGATACTACATATTGTTTTTCACCTTTTGGCATTAGACATTCAGTTTTGCACAATCTACTTATTTCAGTGGGAAAAGATGGTTCATACACTCAATATGAAAATTGATGAAAAATGTGAATTTTGAAATGTTAGCTCATGAGTTTAATAGACAATGATTTGTCAAGGGGTGCAAAATTAATATCCCACTTTCATTTCTCACTGGATGATCAGATCTGAAATAGGTACAGTAGTAAGTCATCTTTGTTTGACTCTTTAATTTCATATTATTACTTTGGCCTGACCAAGCCAGAACCTATTCAAAAGTGATTTTTGCTCTACATACCTGGAAAAAAGGGCATTTCATGAATGTTAAGTTGATTTTATTTGAACGGAAGTTTATTTCTAATGTTCTTGAATTCTGGTTCATTTCCTTTCCAGCTGGATTTCTTTGGTGATCTCCCTTGGACAATTCTGCTGCGATGCACCCTGCCACTGGCTATCTTCCATCGCTTCCATTCCACTGTGGTCTTGGCTGCCATCTGGAAGAATTCATATAAGACCCGTATTGAATGAGGTTTACCAGGTAGGCCGCCGCCCACCACGACGGTCCACAGCATCAGTAGTTGCTTTATTCATACCAACGGAGTGGCCCGAGGGGTCCCTGACAACCCACCCCCGGAACTGGAACCCATGCTTCACACACCTACTAGTCCCCCACCAGCCCTGGATCAACGATCTGAACACAAAGTCTCTCTCTTCAGTATCATATAAACAGTATTGTTTCTGTTTAATGGTCCAGCAAGATGCTATTTAGAGTATTTACTCTTTATGTGTTACAGTGACTTTGCAAATACAACATATTCGCAGTTGTTCCACATCAAAATGTGCCATTTTAAATGGAAAATCACAAAAGTACAAGCAGCAATGATGCTATGGACAGTGTTATTTCTTACTATTGTATTTGATGTTTCTCATGAGCAGTTTCCTGCATTTCACTGAAGGAAATTTAAATGTTTTTCATGTGAGGATTGCTATATTGGATTTCCAGTACTTCATTTTTTAAATCAGTATTTCCGGTGTAACTGCGTGTGAAGGCTATCAGACTGTGTTGTAAGTTATGCCTCAGTGCTGTAAATACTGTAGATGCTTACCCCGAGCTTTAAGTCAGGCAACTGCTTTTTGTTATCTGCATTAATAGTGTACTTTAGGCTAAGTCGCATGGAGAACTCACCTACCCTTTGCTCGTGGGTCCTGATCAGGCTTTTTTTACCACTATTGCAAATTGTATGCTGTTCAAATTAAACCTGTGCATGAAAATACATTTTACTTGCTTTTAGAGTAAAACTGCAATGAATTTGTTAAGAACAGGCAAAAAAATCAGCTGGTCGAGATCCACCAAATAAATGTGTTCAGAATGAGTCTCCGGCAGCTACAAAAAGTCACAAAAGGTGTTTCCCCCTTCCCCCATTTCCAGGATTTGTATATATAAGGCTCACTCCATGATGTGTTTATCAAGAAGCACTTCCTGATTATGTTTACTGTTAGACTTAGTCTCCTGCTGCAGTAGGAATGTGTTGTTCGTATGACACAGTGGCTGCTTTTTGTAAATACCATATAGCTGTCTTGCTGTGTTTGACCCATCTCAGTATTTCTCCATAGTACATGACTGTATTTGTGCAAGGTGGAAAGTATTTCATTTATGTCCATTTTATAATGTGAATGGAGATTGTGTAGTGTGATGCAGTTCACACAGTAACTGATGAGACTTCGCTCAAGTACCCACCACTAGACTTCAGAAGAAGCACAAAGTACTGGACCAAGTTCATCAGATATACCTTTATCCAGAACAATTTGTATGAGGTGTGTGTTCATTGTACCTGTCCCATAGGCAAGAGCTACTGAGAATAACAATGATTTTATTGGAAGTTATCTTTATTCAAAAATTTATCAAGGCTAAGAAGACAATAATGCATGCAAGCCCTATTTTTTAGAGATTAATTCATCAAAGTATAGGATATATTTTTTGGCTCCTTTCGTTTCTCAATAGCTAGTAGCTTTAATGAATCTCTTGGTGAATAAGTGAGTATTGACCATATAAGATAAAACTTGTGTACAGTTTGTGCATCTCACATTTTGGGGTTTGGAAACACGACAATAAGTAGGATGACCTGTAGCAAAGTTTTACATGGATTTTGCATTTTTTGAATATGCGTAATTTTGTATTCACGAGCAAGTCACAGACCGGACTGTTCTCGTTTTGCAAGACTTGTAGCCATGACTAGTAGCTCTTTTGTGCGTGGCAAGCCTCTGTGAACTTCATCTGGAGCAAGTCTTCATGCCGTGTTATACAAGGAGTGTGGCCTGGAGTGCACTGCTGTGTGTCCACTTCATCAGCAGTATTGGTTTTGCTTAACTACGAGCAAATTTACACTGCCATATTTTATCTTAGCATCAAATTCCCTGGTTGTGATCAGTCATCTAAGAGGACCATTTTTTTCCACCAGGTTAACAGATGCTCCGAATTTCCATGAAATATATGATGAATTGCCTTGAGACACAGTAGACAGGCCACTTACTATGTTTACTGCATTAAATATAAATGTTCGTACCATATTATGATTTTTATTTCTCCTTGTTTTCGTTTAGTAGGTTTGAAACCTGTACCCATCAGAATTCGCTGAAAAGTAAATTCTCAGTTATACCAGAGCCAAGGAATAGGACTGTATTCCCTCAGTTATTTTTGGTTACTTTTATTTAGTATATGTAAATGAGGTTTGGTCGGCTCCAAGGAAAGGGATGGTAGTCCTTAGAAGAAAGGGAGGGCTGACTGTCTAAATAATCAACCTAATAAATAAGACAATATCTACTATCTCTATAATCAACTTTCACATAAAATTTATAAACTCATTCAGAAAATTACCAGTTTCTTTTCCATTTCAAAGATGTTTATTCCAGGGAAAGGAGTAGGAAACTTAAATTTGGGAGCTATCTTCATACTCGATCGCTGTTTCCTGTACTGAGGTAGCACCAGGAACAGATAAAGAAAGGCCACATCCATTCTCTAATTGTCATTTATAATGAACCAAAATCACAGCTCCCTATCCACAACCAACCCCCAAGGACCTTTCCAGGGTTTTACCTACACGCTTCACATGCCCAGGGTCAGTCCACCAACAGCATGTCAACCCCAATATACCAAATCATTCCAATTCACCCTAACCCTTGCACACCTTTCACCTGCATGTTCATGCCGCAATCGCCAAAAATCTCCAACTTGCCATCTCCAATTTGGTCTCTGGTCCCTCCACTTCTGACACACATGTCCTCTTTGTCAACATTTTCTTGCTCATTGATGTGCTGTCAGTGGATTGAATCAGGGCATGTGAAGCATCTGGGGTAAACCATGGAAAGTTGTGTGGGGCCTGGATGTGGAAAGGGAGCTGTGGTTTCGGGCATTATTGCATGACAGCTAGAGACTGAGTGTGAACGAATGGGGCCTTTGTTGTCTTTTCCTAGCGCTACCTCGCACACATGAGGGGGATGGTATTCCATGTGTGGCGAGGTGGTGATGGGAATGAATAAAGGCAGACAGTGTGAATTGTGTGCATGGGTATATATGTACGTGTCTGTGTGTGTATATGTGTACATTGAGATGTATAGGTATGTATATTTGCGTGTGTGGACGTGTATGTATATACATGTGTATGGGGGTGGGTTGGGCCATTTCTTTCGTCTGTTTCCTTGCGCTACCTCACAAACGCGGGAGACAGCAACAAAGCAAAATAAATAAATGAATAAATATATTCTACATGCTACCTCGCTAACATGGGAGACAGCGACAAAGCAAAATGAATAAATAAATAAATATGAGTTTGGTAAAGTGTGTGAAAGAAGAAAGCTGAGTAAATGTGAATAAGAGCAAGGTTATTAGGTACAGTAGGGTTGAGGGTCAAGTCAATTGGGAGGTAAGTTTGAATGGAGAAAAGCTGGAGGAAGTGAAGTGTTTTAGATATCTGGGAGTGGATTTGGCAGCAGATGGAACCATGGAAGCAGAAGTTAATCATAGGGTGGGGGAGGGGGCGAAAGTTCTGGGAGCGTTGAAGAATGTGTGGAAGTCGAGAACATTATCTCGGAAAGCAAAAACGGGTATGTTTGAAGGAATAGTGGTTCCAACAATGTTATATGGTTGTGAGGCGTGGGCTATGGATAGAGTTGTGCAGAGGAGGGTGGATGTGCTGGAAATGAGATGTTTGAGGACAATATGTGGTGTGAGATGGTTTGATCGAGTAAGTAATGAAAGGGTAAAAGAGATGTGTGGTAATAAAAAGAGTGTGGTTGAGAGAGCAGAAGAGGGTGTTTTGAAATGGTTTGGTCACGTGGAGAGAATGAGTGAGAAAAGGTTGACCAAGAGGATACATGTGTCAGCGATGGAGGGAACGAGAAGTGGGAGACCAAATTGGAGGTGGAAAGATGGAGTGAAAAAAATTTTGAGTGATCGGGGCCTGAACATGCAGGAGGGTGAAAGGCATGCAAGGAATAGAGTGAATTGTGACAATGTGTTATACCAGGGTCAACGTACTGTTAATGGATTGAACCAGGGCATGTGAAGCGTCTGGGGTAAACCATGGAAAGTTCTGTGGGGCCTGGATGTGGAAAGGGAGCTGTGGTTTCGGTGCATTATTACATGACAGCTAGAGACTGAGTGTGAACAAATGTGGCCTTTGTTGTCTTTTCCTAGCACTACCTCGCACACATTTGTGGGGAGGGGGTTGTCATTTCATGTGTGGCTGGGTGGCGACGGGAAGTGAATAAGGGCAGACAGTATGAATTATGTACATGTCTGTGTGTGTATATATATATGTATACATTAAGATGTATAGGTATGTATATGTGCGTGTGTGGACATGTATGTATATACATGTGTATGTGGATGGGTTGGGCCATTCTTTCGTCTGTTTCCTCGCACTACCTAGCTAATGCAGGAGACAGCGACAGAGTTTAAAATTTTTATTTTTTATTCTTTTTTATTTTTGCTTTGTCGCTGTCTCCCGCGTTAGCGAGGTAGCGCAAGGAAACAGACGAAAGAAATGGCCCAACCCACCCACATACACATGTATATACATACACGTCCACACACGCAAATATACATACCTATACATCTCAACGTATACATATATATACACACACACAGACATATACATATATACACATGTACATAATTCATACTGTCTGCCCTTATTCATTCCCATCGCCACCCCGCCACACATGAAATAACAACCCCCTCCCCCCAAATGTGTGCGATATAGTGCTAGGAAAAGACAACAAAGGCCACATTTGTTCACACTCAGTCTCTAGCTGTCATGTATAATGCACCAAAACCACAGCTCCCTTTCCACATCCAGGCCCCAGAAACTTTCCATGGTTTACCCTAGACGCTTCACATGCCCTGGTTTAATCCATTGACAGCACATCGACCCTGGTATACCACATCGTTTCAATTCACTCTATTCCTTGCACGCCTTTCACCCTCCTGCATGTTCAGGCCCTGATCACTCAAAATCTTTTTCACTCCATCTTTCCACCTCCAATTTGGTCTCCCACTTCTCCTCGTTCCCTCCACCTCTGATACATATATCCACTTTGTCAATCTTTCCTCACTCATTCTCTCCATGTGACCAAACCATTTCAAAACACCCTCTTCTGCTCTCTCAACCACACTCTTTTTATTACCACACATCTCTTTTACCCTTTCATTACTTACTCGATCAAACCATCTCACACCACATATTGTCCTCAAACATCTCATTTCCAGCACATCCACCCTCCTCCACACAACTCTATCCATAGCCCACGCCTCACAACCATATAACATTGTTGGAACCACTATTCCTTCAAACATACCCATTTTTGCTTTCCGAGATAATGTTCTCGACTTCCACACATTCTTCAACGCTCCCAGAACTTTCACCCCCTCCCCCACTGTATGATTCACTTCTGCTTCCATGGTTCCATCCGCTGTCAAATTCACTCCCAGACATCTAAAACACTTCACTTCCTCCAGTTTTTCTCCATTCAAACTTACCTCCCAACTGACTTGTCCCTCAACCCTACTGTACCTAATAACCTTGCTCTTATTCACATTTACTCTCAGCTTTCTTCTTTAACACACTTTACCAAACTCCGTCACCAGCTTCTGCAGTTTCTAACTCGAATCAGCCACCAGCGCTGTAACATCAACGAACTACAACTGACTCACTTCCCAAGCTCTCTCATCCACAACAGACTGCATACTTGCCCCTCTTTCCAAAGCTCTTGCATTCACCTCCCTAACAACCCCAACCATAAACAAATTAAACAACCATGGAGACATCACACACCCCTGCCGCAAACCAACATTCACTGAGAACCAATCACTCTCTTCCTACATGTACACATGCCTTACATCCACTACTTGTTATCACCTCCCCATTAGCCCCCTTCACTGATGTTCCCATTTGTTCCCTTGTCTTACGCACTTTATTTACCTCCTTCCAAAACATCTTTTTATTCTCCCTAAAATTTAATGATACTCTCTCACCCAAACTCTCATTTGCCCTCTTTTTTGCCTCTTGCACCTTTCTCTTGACCTCCTGCCTCTTTCTTTTATACATCTCCCACTCATTTGCATTATTACCCTGCAAAACTCGTCCAAATGCCTCTCTCTTCTCTTTCACTAATAACCTTACTTCTTCATCCCACCACTCACTACTCTTTCTAATCTGCCCACCTCCCACTCTTCTCATGCCACAAGCATCTTTTGCACAAGCCATCACTGCTTCCCTAAATACATCCCATTCCTCCCCCACTCCCCTTACGTCCTTTGTTCTCACCTTTTTCCATTCTGTTCTCAGTCTCTCCTGGTTCTTCCTCACACAAGTCTCCATCCCAAGCTCACTTACTCTCACCACTCTCTTCACCCTAACATTCTTCTTCTCTGAAAACCTCTACATATCTTAACCTTTGCCTCCACAAGATAATGATCAGACATCCCTCCAGTTGCACCCCTGAGCACATTAACATCCAAAAGTCTCTCTTTCGCGAGCCTATCAATTAACACGTAATCCAATAATACTCTCTGGCCATCTCTCCTACTTACATACGTATACTTATGTATATCTCTCTTTTTAAACCAGGTATTCCCAATCACCAGTCCTTTTTCAGCACATAAATCTACAAGCTCCTCACCATTTCCATTTACAACACTGAACATCCCATGTACACCAGTTATTCCCTCAACTGCCACATTACTCACCTTTGCATTCAAATCACCCACCACTATAACCTGGTCTCATGCATCAAAACTACTACCACACTCACTCAGCTGCTCCCAAAACACTTGCCTCTCATGATCTTTCTTCTCATGCCCATGTGCATATGCACCAAAAATCACCCATCTCTCTCCATCTACTTTCAGTTTTACCCATATCAATCTAGAGTTTACTTTCTTACACTCTATCTCATACTCCCACCATTCCTGTTTCAGGAGCAGTGCTACTCCTTCCCTTGCTCTTGTCCACTCACTAACCACTGACTTTACTCCCAAGACATTCCCAAACCACTCCTCCCCTTTACCCTTGAGCTTCATTTCACTCAGAGCCGAAACATCCAGGTTCCTTTCCTCAAACATACCACCTATCTCTCCTTTTTCTCATTTTGGTTACATCCATGCACATTTAGACACCCCAATCTGAGCCTTCGAGGAGGATGAGCACTCTCTGTGTGACTCCTTCTTCTGTTTCCCTGTTTAGAAAGTTAAAAATACAGGGAGGGGAGGGTTTCTAGCCCCCCCCACTCCCTTCCCCTTTAGTCACCTTCTACAACACGTAAGGAATGCATGGGAAGTATATACATATATGTCCAAACCATTTCAACACACCTTCAGCTCTCTCAACAAAACTCTTTCTGTTACCACACATCTCTCTTACCCTTTTATTCCTTATTGATTGAACCACCTCACACCACATGTGGTCCTCAAACAATTAATTTTCAACACATTCACCCTCCTCCACACAACCTTATCTATAGCTCATACCTCACATATACCTTCAAACATCCCTATTTTTGCCCTTCCAGATAAGGTTCTCTACATACATTCTTCAGCATTCCCAGAACCTTCAACTTCAACCTGCCCTATGACTCAGGTCCGCTTTCAATTGTTGCAATGTCCTCTCCCAGATATCTAAAACACTTCACTTCCTGCAAGTTTTCTCCATTCAAACTCACTCCCTAACTAACCTGTCCCTTATCCCTGCTAAACCTAATAACCTTGCTTTTATTCACATTTACTCAAATTCCTCTCACTAACTTTTCCAAACTCAGTCACCAACTTATGCAGTTTCTCACTCGAATCTGCCACCAGGGCTGTATCATCAGCAAACAACTGTGAATCACTTCCCAGGTCCTCTTAACCCTCCTAGATTTGATACTCACCCCTCTCTCCAAGACTTTCACATTTAATACCCTACCACCCAATCAATAAACAAATTAACAACCATGGAGGCATCATACACCCCCGCAGATCAACCTTCACTTGGAACCATTCACTCTCCTTTCTACTCATGCACAAGCCTTACACCTTTGATAAGAACTTCTCACTGCTTCAAACAATTTCCTCCTGCACCATATATTCTTGAGACTTTCCACAAGTCATCTCTATCAACCCAATCATATGCTTTCTCCAGATCCATAAATACCACATACATATCCATCATTGTCTCAAAGTATTTCTCACATACATTCCTTAAAGCAAACACCTGATCCACACATCCTCTACTACTTCTGAAACCATACTGCTCCTCTCCTATCAGATGCTTTGTATATGCCTCCACCCTTTCAGTCATTATCCTTCCATATAACTTATCAGGTACACTCAACAAACTTATGCCACTGTAATTTGAACACTCACTTTTATCCCCCACACCATTATACAATGGCACCAAGCATGCATTCCATTAATTCTCATGCAGGTCACCATGATCCATACATACATTGAAAATCCTTACCAATCAACCAAAAACAGAGTCACCTCCTTTATCATAAACTCAACTGCAATACCATCCAGTCCAGCTGCCTTGCTACATTTCATCTTATATAAGGCATTCACCAACTCCTCTCTTCATCAAACCACTCTCCATGACTCTCTCAATTCGCATACCATCCCAACACAAACACCATACATCTGCCACCCTATCATCAAACAATCAACAGTTCTTCAAAATATTCTATCTATCTCCCCCTCACTTCATCATTATCTGTCACCACTTCCCTTTTAGCCCCTTTCACTGATGTTCCTATTTGTTCTTTTTTTTTTTTTTTGCGCATTATTAACCTTCTTCCAAAACATCTTATTCTCTCTAAAGTTTGCTGATACTTGCTCACCTCAACTCTTGTTTGCCCTGCACCCTCCCCTTGACCCCCTACCACTAGTCATTTGCAATCCTTCCTAGTAACAATTGCTGAAATGTCTCTTTTTCTTTCAGTAGCAACTTTACTTCTCCCTCCCACCACTCACTACCCACCTTTTGCATGCTACATCTCTTGCACATGTCATCACTGCTTTCCTAAATACCTCCCATTCCTCAGCCACTCCCCTTGCTTCATTTAGTCTCACCTTTTGCCATTCTACCCTCAGACTCTTCTGGGATTTCTTCTTACAGGTCAATTTTCCAAGCTCACTTCCTCTAACCACTCTCTTCTCACCAACAATGTTTCCTCTTTTCTGACATTGTCCACAAATCTTCACTCTTGCCTCCACAAGATAGTGATGAGACATCTCACTAGTTGCCCCTCGCAGCACAGTTACATCCAAAAGCCTCTCTTTTACATGCATATCAATTAATATGCAAACAAGTAATGCCAACTTTCCCTTTCCTACTCACACACATATTTTTTGTATGCCTCTTTTTTTAAATCACATATTTCCAGTCATCAGTCCTTTACCCCATGGCCCCCAGTTATATCCTCAGTTGCCACATTACTCATCTTTGCATTAAACTCAACCACCACTAACACCCTGTTTCTTACATCAAAACTGCCACCACACTCACCCAGCTGCTCCCAAAACACTTTCCTCTCAAGGTCTTTCTTTTTATGGCAAAGGGCATAAGCACTAATAATCACCTATCTCTTGCCATCCACTTTCATTTTTACCCACTTCAGTCTTGAACTTGCTTCCTTACATTCTTTCCACACTCCTATGACCCTTGCTTCAGAAGTAATGCTACTCCTTCCTTAGCTCTTGTCCTCTCACTAATGCCTGATTTTACTCCTAAAAGATTTACCTTTGAGCTGTGTTTCCCTCAGAAGCAGAATATCCAGGTTTCTTTCCTCAAACATACCACCTATCTCTCCTCTCTTTTCAACTTGGTTACAACCACACACATGATGACAGTGCAGCCTCACCCTTCAAGGAGGGTGAGCACTCCCTGCTTGGCTCCTTCTGTTTTGTCTTTTAAAGATTCTACACGCCACTTCCTTTAGTTGCCATCTATGACATGCAGGGAAAATGGAGATAGAATTGTTTCTCCTCTACCCAAGAGATAAGCTATAATTATAAATAAATATATTCTCAATTACTGAGGAACGATGAATGTGTCTGTTAATAGTATCCAGCAGAAAGTGTTGGTTTGACAAGTGTCTGCCAGATATTTTGATGAGTCTCTTGTGCTTCAGTCTATGAACAGTGACAGGGACAATGGAATGAGTCTTCCCTGTAGGATCCATCCTCAATGTCATGGATGAATACTGTGGGGTAAAATTTTCTCCAGCACCCACAGCATTCATCATAGGTCTAGTTCACTCACTAAGAGTGCATTACTTAAACAGGCAGCAGTGACTGAAGGTGCTGCAGGGGGCCAGGTGTTACTTGTCTCTCCAAAGAAACTCGATCATCTTCCTCCAAGTGTTCATGGGATGCCTCAGCCATCTTCATCTGCAATAAATAATATACAGTTCCTGTATGCAAGCCAGACATTTGAGCTCCAAGGGTACCCAGCACCTCTTCACATGATTCTTGCAAAGGACAGACCTACTCTCATTATCACAGATGGTCTTCACTTTTAATGTTAAGGAGTGTATGAAAAAAGGTCACTCTGTAAGAGCAAAGATGGTTATATCTGAAGGTGCAATAGTGCCAACAATGGTGTAGGGATACAAAAGAAAGTAAGAGAGTGAATATAGTAGAAATGAAAGGCTTAAGGACAATTTGTGGCATGAGGTAAGTTGACTGTGTAAGAAATGACACTGTCAGAGAGAGTTAAGTGGCTGTAGTGTGAGACAGAGGGCCAACCAGGATATCTTGAAATGGTTCAAGATGAGTGAAAGACAAACTGAATGATTTGGAACAAGGTGGTATATGTCTGGTGTAACCTAATGTACATGGGCTGAAACAGGGCATATGCATCAATCAAAATTAACCAAGCAGTCTGTAGGACTTAGTTATGGTTATTAGTTCAGGATGTGTGCAAATGAGGCATTAGTTCATTTGTTCCTAATGCCATTTTGCAAAAGCAGAAAGGGCAAGAATATTAAAGAAAACTTTGAATAAAATCAATTTTTTGATTACAAACTAGGAATCTGACTTCCAGGGTTAGGATTAAGGGTTGAAAAGAAAGTGTAAGCAACAGTAATGGCTACTCTTTGATATGCTACTTTCAGTTATAATTATTCAGCATAGCTAATGCTCTTAACAAAATTTTAGATTATCTATCCATTATTATCGCTCCATTCTCAATTCATTGCAATACATCAGGTACATAAACCTCTGAAACTTCGTTCACATACACATTCTCAATCCATGCCCACTGTGTTAGAGAAACACCGACTTCTACACTTATAAGAGCAATGATTTTACTTTTTCACCATATAAACAAAGTTGACTTAAGTGAGGTACCACATGTACCACCTCTATAAGCAAAATGCTTTTGCTGCATCCAGTCCCCAATCATCTCCAGTATCATATGAAACACCCCTAGGCCCTTAGCCTATCATTTCTCTCATCATCTACCCATCCTCCTGTGGTATACCTTTCCTTGTGTCCTCTACTGTACTACAATATTTTCTTGACCAACCTAACACCTGCTATATCATCTATATGGCCATACGATCTTTAAAGATTTTCAGCCATTTGTCTTAGAAATTACTTCACACTATATATCAACACATTTTCATTCTATCTATCCTCCAAATTCCAACAATATTCTAAAATAATCCATCACTACAGTGCTTATCTTTTGACTGTTCTGCCCACTATACGTGCCAGTTTCACAGTCATACATCAGGACTGGGATAAGTGCTCCTTCATGTTAGAGTCTTCATACTCTATCCTTAAAGATTTCTCAATCACCAGGGCCTTTTAACGACTCAATTTTCCTCCCTCGCTTAACTCTACTCCCAACTTCAGTTTTCAATCAACTACCCTAACTAGATCCAATACATTCATCCACTAAGTACAGTTCTTCACCATGCAAACTAATCTAGCAAAAACTAGCATCTTGTTTTTATTTGTATTCACTGTTAGCATGCATATATTGTTGAACAGGCCAGCCATTCTGTCAAACTTTTCCCTTGATTCAGCTCACAACACAGCATCATCTACATACAGCAACTTCCATTCTTTTCATCATGGTTAAGTATTACACCACAGCACACCACTTTGCTCATCCACAAAAATATGATAATCAAAATATCACAACCATGAAACTACAAATTTCATTTTAAACCATGCATTCATACCATCACTGGCTCTCACACATACACTACCCCCATTATGAAAGCTTTTAATGGCATTAAAGTCTTCCATGCACACCTTACAGTCAAAACTTCTCGAAGTGCTTTCTTATCCACTTTATCATATGTCTACTAAATCCAAAGATACTGCCTGTATATACCTTGTTTTTCCGTAAAACTCTCCACTTCCCTATTTATGTGCAAAAATATGATCTTTTACTTTATTCCCTTCCTAAATCCACTTTGCTCTTCACCAACAAGGAGTTCATAAATCCTTTTGTGATGATCAGCCAATATTTTAACATACATTATACCAACATTATACGATGCTAAGGTAACTCACTCCTCTGTTATTTCTAAATTCAATATCATTCCCTTTTGCCCTATACTCTGGAACAACTGCTGACTTCGAATCATCAGACACCTGAGTACTTTTCTATGCTTACATGCTCACTTTCCAGTCCATTCCACATCAGTTTCATATGCACTCTTCACCATCTCACTCAAAACTCCCTCTATTCCTTTGGCTTTTTTGTTCTCTAAGAGATTTATTTATCTTCTTACTTCCACATCTGAAGTGTCTTCTAAATCATCAAAAGGGCAACTGAGGTTACGTCAAGTCATGTTACATGTTATGCAAGGGAGGCAAATTAAATCCCCTCCCCACTCCATAATACAGTGACAAAAAGGGAGGCGGGTCATGGGGGGCTGGTCACACACCCAGTCTAAAAATTGTGTCACCAAATCATGCCACCAGTCTTGTATAGAAGTCACTTGAAGAAATTAATTGGACTATACATGAATATAAGATCCATATGACTTAAAATTGCTGAATTGCACTGACTAGTAAACAATGAACACGTTGACATCATTGGTTTACCAGAAACATTTCTGAACATGAAAAACAACCATCTGATTAACAAGTACAATCTACAAGACTACAAGATATTTGTAAAGGACTGAGATGGTCAAGGAGGTGGAACTACATTGACTAAAATCTTACTTAAACCCATCAAAATTCAGACATCTGTCACTGTTCAACACTTGTGTGTTCAGATTAACAGAATTTTCCAAAACTTTATATAAATGTCATCTATAGGTGCCCTAATCAGCCAGGAAATACACAGTCATGAATAAGAGTTTACAATGAGCAATAAAGGATAATGACTCAATCACTCTTGGGGATTTTAAACCTTCAGAAATCAACTGGCAAACTATCTCAGGTGATGAAAGTGAATATGCTAAACTAATCAACTTTGTCGAAGACAACTTTCTCAACCAAACTGTCACCGAGCTAATGAAGAAAGCCTGATATACTTTACTTAGTTCTTGCATCATGGAGTTCTTAGTGACTAACACCCATGTTGGAGAACATCTTGGCACTTGTGACTATAACATGACTAGGTTCAATGCAAATATCAAAACCGACTCCCCTAAAACCAGTATTATCACCCCTAACTTTATATAGGTGGATTTTAATGGGTTGTGCAATGCATTAAAGAGTCTCACCCTTGTCAGTTCATGCCTAGAGGAATCATAGGCCATTTTTAAGCATCAGTTTAAGCACCAAGTCACATTCATTCCCATGCACAACAGAAACTATAAAGCCGACAAGAATGGTACTCCGAAGATACAGTATGAGCTATATGGTGAAGAAATAAACTCTGCATGCATAAGAAATCAGACAATGACCCTAATACTGCAATGCATTATAGCACAGTTAAGAGATACATGAAAAAGTTCATCAAAAAAGCTGAGAGAGAATAGGAGGTGAGTATTGCAAGAGAAAGCAATAGAGATCCTAAAAGATTTATTAGATATATTAAGAAACATGTAAGGAGTGGGACAGAACCCTTAGTAAACGAGGATGAGGAGCCCATTATGGACAATAATAGCATAGCAATAACCTTGAACAAGTTTTTTTAGTTCTGTTCTTACTGTCAGCCTATATTCTGAATAAATCTGTCTAGCATGGAATAGTCCTGCAAGACTGGAGGCTGGCAGACATCACTCCTATATACAAAAAATGAAGCAACAAATTGCCTGGTAATTATCATCCTATTAGCCTCACATCAATTATGTGTAAACTTCAGGAGCTGATTATTAGATAAAATGGTAGCCCACCTGGAAAAACACAGTGTGATCAACAATACACAGCATGGTTTTAGAAGACCATAACTTACAAACCTCCTTGCTGTTGTGTTGTCGTGGATATTGAATGATTTATGATTAACATAAATCATTCAATATCCACGACAACACAACAGCAATAGATATTATATTCCTAGACTTCCAGAAAGCATTTGACAAGGTTCCCCACGTTAAACTAATGCATAAAGTCCAGGCCTTGGGGATTATTGGTTGCATAAGAAATGGGACAAAAGTCTGGTTACATGACAGGAGGTAGAGAGTCATAATGAATGGTGAAACATCACCATATCCACCCATTACTAGTGAGGTCCCTCAGGGATCCATACTTGGGCTTATACTTTTCATCATTTATATCAAAGACTTTGATGTAAGGCTGAATAATATGTGTCCAAATTTGCAGATGAAACAAAGATCAGCAATGCCATATTAACTAAAGATAGGCTAAGATTACAAAGGATATAGAAAAAAAATCGCAAAATGGTCTAGGAAATGGATAATGCCATTCAACATTATAAATAGCATTTACAAGTAGGAAACCTCAACAAAAAATTAGATCATGAACTGACAGGCCACAAGGTAAAGGACACCTCTAGTCTGGGGGATTCTTGGGGTCATTATCTCCAACAACTTCAAATTCTCTCAGCAGTGTAATGATGCTGCCAAGAAAGCAAATATGATGTTAGGATTCATTAATAGAAAAACTATATACAAAAGCAAGGGTGTGATACTGCCACTATACCTAAGTCTAGTTAGATTACATATCAAATATACAGCGCAGTTTTGGGCTCCACACTTAAGCAAGGATATTCTTAAATCAAAAGCAGTGCTGCATAGAGTAACTAATATGATTCCTTCCTTTTGTAACAAACCACATGAGGACAGATTGCAAGAATTAACCTTGTTCCCCTAAGCAAAAGGCGTTTCCAAGGCAAATCAACACAATGTTTTAAAGTAAAGGATTCAACAACGTCAATATCAAAAATTTCTTCACAATAGTGCCAAGGAAGGAGCAGCACTACTCCTGAAGTAGGAGTTGTGGCAATGAGTGAAAGAGAGCAAGGAAAGAAATTCTCAACTTGTGGGTAAAAATGGCCAGGTGCTTATGCACCTGGCTGAGAAGAAAGATCATGAGAGGCAAGTGTTTTAAGAGCAGCTGAGAGAGTGTGTCAGCAATTGTGATGTAAGAGACTGGGCATGATTTGAATGTGCAGGAGAGTAATGAGGCAATTGAGGGTATAATTGGAGCAGGGGTGTGGGGAATGGGATATTCAGTATTATGAATGGAAGTGTGAATGGCTTGTGCAGTTCGGTGCTGAAAAAAAACTAGTGTCTGGGAATACCTGGTTTAAAAAGAGGGATATACACAAGTATGCATATGTGAGGAGAGATGGTTAGGGGCACTACTGGATAAATGACTAAATGATAGGTGTGTAAAAAAAGGGAATTGGATGTAAATGTGCTGAGAGAAGCAGCTAGTGGGATGCCTGTATATGTGCATGTATGGGCGTTTATGTATATACGTGTATGTAGGTGGGTTGGGGCCATTCCTCGTCTGTTACCTTGTGCTACCTCGCTGACGCAGGAAACAGTGATTAAGTATAATTATATATATATATATATATATATATATATATATATATATATATATATATATATATATAAACAGAGAAGAGGTAGTAAAAGCTTTGCGGAAGATGAAAGCCGGCAAGGCAGCAGGTTTGGATGGTATTGCAGTGGAATTTATTAAAAAAGGGGGTGACTGTATTATTGACTGGTTGGTAAGGTTATTTAATGTGTGTATGACTCATGGTGAGGTGCCTGAGGATTGGCGGAATGCATGCATAGTGCCATTGTACAAAGGCAAAGGGGATAAGAGTGAGTGCTCAAATTACAGAGGTATAAGTTTGTTGAGTGTTCCTGGTAAATTATATGCGAGGGTATTGATTGAGAGGGTGAAGGCACGTACAGAGCATCAGATTGGGGAAGAGCAGTGTGGTTTCAGAAGTGGTAGAGGATGTGTGGATCAGGTGTTTGCTTTGAAGAATGTATGTGAGAAATACTTAGAAAAGCAAATGGATTTGTATGTAGCATTTATGGATCTGGAGAAGGCATATGATAGAGTTGATAGAGATGCTCTGTGGAAGGTATTAAGAATATATGGTGTGGGAGGCAAGTTGTTAGAAGCAGTGAAAAGTTTTTATCGAGGATGTAAGGCATGTGTACATGTAGGAAGAGAGGAAAGTGATTGGTTCTCAGTGAATGTAGGTTTGCGGCAGGGGTGTGTGATGTCTCCATGATTGTTTAATTTGTCTATGGATAGGGTTGTTAGGGAGGTGAATGCAAGAGTTTTGGAAAGAGGGGCAAGTATGCAGTCTGTTGTGGAGAGAGCTTGGGAAGTGAGTCAGTTGTTGTTTGCTGATGATACAGCGCTGGTGGCTGATTCATGTGAGAAACTGCAGAAGCCAGTGACTGAGTTTGGTAAAGTGTGTGAAAGAAGAAAGTTAAGAGTAAATGTGAATAAGAGCAAGATTATTGGGTACTGTAGGGTTGAGGGTCAAGTCAATTGGGAGGTAAGTTTGAATGGAGCAAAACTGGAGGAAGTAAAGTGTTTTAGATATCTGGGAGTGGATCTGGCAGCAGATGGAACCATGGAAGCGGAAGTGGATCATAGGGTGGGGGAGGGGGCGAAAATCCTGGGAGCCTTGAAGAATGTGTGGAAGTCGAGAACATTATCTCGGAAAGCAAAAATGGCTATGTTTGAAGGAATAGTGGTTCCAACAATGTTGTATGGTTGCGAGGCATGGGCTATGGATAGAGTTGTGTGCAGGAGGATGGATGTGCTGGAAATGAGATGTTTGAGGACAATGTGTGGTGTGAGGTGGTTTGATCGAGTAAGTAATGTAAGGGTAAGAGAGATGTGTGGAAATAAAAAGAGCGTGGTTGAGAGAGCAGTAGAGGGTGTTTTGAAATGGTTTGGGCACATGGAGAGAATGAGTGAGGAAAGATTGACCAAGAGGATATATGTGTCGGAGGTGGAGGGAACGAGGAGAAGTGGAAGACCAAATTGGAAGTGGAAAGATGGAGTGAAAAAGATTTTGAGTGATCAGGGGCCTGAACATGCAGGAGGGTGAAAGGCGGGCAAGGAATACAGTGAATTGGATCGATGTGGTATACCGGGGTTGACTTGCTGTCATTGGATTGAATCAGGGCATGTGAAGCGTCTGGGGTAAACCATGGAAAGTTGTGTGGGGCCTGGATGTGGAAAGGGAGCTGTGGTTTTGGGCATTATTGCATGACAGCTGGAGACTGAGTGTGAACGAATGGGGCCTTTGTTATCTTTTCCTAGCGCTACCTCGCACACATGAGGGGGAGGGGGATGGTATTCCATGTGTGGCGAGGTGGCGATGGGAATGAATAAAGGCAGACAGTGTGAATTGTGTGCATGGGTATATATGTATGTGTCTGTGTGTGTATATATATGTGTACATTGAGATGTATGGGTGTTTAGGTTTGCGTGTGTGGACGTGTGTGTATATACATGTGTATGGGGGTGGGTTGGGCCATTTCTTTCTTCTGTTTCCTTGCAAATGCGGGAGACAGCGACAAAGCAAAATAAATAAATAATATATATATATATGGCTCAACCCACCCAGAATTTTCGCTCCCTCCCCCACCCTATGATTCACTTCCGCTTCCATAGTTCCATCCGCTGCCAGATCCACTCCCAGATATCTAATCTAAAACACTTTACTTCCTCCAGTTTTTCTCCATTCAAACTTACCTCCCAATTAACTTGACCCTCAACCCTACAGTACCCAATAATCTTGCTCTTATTCACATTTACTCTTAACTTTCTTCTTTCACACGCTTTACCAAACTCAGTCACTGGCTTCTGCAGTTTCTCACATGAATCAGCCACCAGCGCTGTATCATCAGCAAACAACAACTGATTCACTTCCCAAGCTCTCTCCACAACAGACTGCATACTTGCCCCTCTTTCCAAAACTCTTGCATTCACCTCCCTAACAACCCTATCCATAGACAAATTAAACAATCATGGAGACATCACACACCCCTGCCGCAAACCTACATTCACTGTGAACCAATCACTTTCCTCTCTTCCTACATGTACACATGCATTCCATCCTCGATAAAAACTTTTCACTGCTTCTAACAACTTGCCTCCCACCCCATATATTCTTAATACCTTCCACAGAGCATCTCTATCGACTCTATCATATGCCTTCTCCAGATCCATAAATGCTACATAGAGATCCATTTCCTTTTCTAAGTATTTCTCACAACCATTCTTCAAAGCAAACACCTGATCCACACATCCTCTACCACTTCTGAAACCACACTGCTCTTCCCCAATCTGATGCTCTGTACATGCCTTCACCCTCTCAATCAATACCCTCCCATATAATTTACCAGGAATACTCAACACTTATACCTCTGTAATTTGAGCACTCACTCTTATCCCCTTTGCCTTTGTACAATGGCACTATGCAAGCATTCCGCCAATCCTTAGGCACCTCACCATGAATCATACATACATTAAATAACCTTGCCAACCAGTCAACAATACCATCACCCCCTTTTTTAATAAATTCCACTGCAATACCATCCAAACCTGCTGCCATGCCGGCTTTCATCTTCTGCAAAGCTTTTACTACCTCTTCTGTGTTTACCACATCATTTTCCCTAAACCTCTCACTTTGCACACCACTTCGACCAAAACACCCTATATCTGCTACTCTATCATCAAACACATTGAACAAACCTTCAAAATACTCACTCCATCTCCTCACATCACCATTCTTTGTTATCACCTCCCTATTAGCCCCCTTCACTGAAGTTCCCATTTGCTCCCTTGTCTTACGCACTTTATTTACCTCCTTCCAAAACATCTTTTTATTCTCCCTAAAATTTAATGATACTCTCTCATCCCAACTCTCATTTGCCCTCTTTTTCACCTCTTGCACCTTTCTCTTGACCTCCTGCCTCTTTCTTTTATACATCTCCCACTCATTTGCATTTTTTCCCTGCAAAAATCGTCCAAATGCCTCACTCTTCTCTTTAACTAATAATCTTACTTCTTCATCCCACCACTCACTACTCTTTCTAATCAACCCACCTCCCACACTTCTCATGCCACAAGCATCTTTTGCGCAAGCCATCACTGCTTCCCTAAATACATCCCATTCCTCCCCCACTCCCCTTACCTCCTTTGTTCTCACCATTTTCCATTCTGTACTCAGTCTCTCCTGGTACTTCCTCACACAAGTCTCCTTCCCAAGCTCACTTATTCTCACCACTCTCTTCACCCCAACATTCTCTCTTCTTTTCTGAAAACCCATACAAATTTTCACCTTCGCCTCCACAAGATAATGATCAGACATCCCTCCAGTTGCACCTCTCAGCACATTAACATCCAAAAGTCTCTCTTTCGCGCGCCTATCAATTAACACGTAATCCAATAACGCTCTCTGGCCATCTCTCCTACTTACATACGTATACTTATGTATATCTCGCTTTTTAAACCAGGCATTCCCAATCACCAGTCCTTTTTCAGCACATAAATCTACAAGCTCTTCACCATTTCCATTTACAACACTGAACACCCCATGTATACCAATTATTCCCTCAACTGCCACATTACTCACCTTTGCATTCAAATCACCCATCACTATAACCCGGTCTTGTGCATCAAAACCACTAACACACACATTCAGCTGCTCCCAAAACACTTGCCTCTCATGATCTTTCTTCTCATGCCCAGATGCATATGCACCAATAATCACCCATCTCTCTCCATCAACTTTCAGTTTTACCCATATCAATCTAGAATTTACTTTCTTACACTCTATCACATACTCCCAGAACTCCTGTTTCAGGAGTAGTGCTACTTCTTCCCTTGCTCTTGTCCTCTCACTAACCCCTGACTTTACTCCCAAGACATTCCCAAACCACTCTTCCCCTTTACCCTTGAGCTTCGTTTCACTCAGAGCCAAAACATCCAGGTTCCTTTCCTCAAACATACTACCTATCTCTCCTTTTTTTCTCATCTTGGTTACATCCACACACATTTAGACATCCCAATCTGAGCCTTCGAGGAGGATGAGCACTCCCCGTGTGACTCCTTCTTCTGTTTCCCCTTTTAGAAAGTTACAATACAAGGAGGGGAGGGTTTCTGGCCCTACGCTCCCGTCCCCTTTACTCACCTTCTACGACACGTGAGGAATGCATGGGAAGTATTCTTTCTACCCTATCCCCAGGGATAATATATATATATATATATATAGAGAGAGAGAGAGAGAGAGAGAGAGAGAGAGAGAGAGAGAGAGAGAGAGAGAGAGAGAGAGAGAGAGAGAGAGAGAGACTTTTAGATGTTAATGAGTTGAGAGGTGCAACTGGAGGGATGTCTGATCATTATCTTGTGGAGGCTACGGTGAAGATTTGTATGGGTTTTCAGAAAAGAAGAGTGAATGTTGGGGTGAAGAGGGTGGTGAGAGTGAGTGAGTTTGGGAAGGAGACTTGTGTGAGGAAGTACCAGGAGAGACTGAGTACAGAATGGAAAAAGGTGAGAACAATGGAGGTAAGGGGAGTGGGAGAGGAATGGGATGTATTTAGGGAATCAGTGATGGACTGCGCAAAAGATGCTTGTGGCATGAGAAGAGTGGGAGGTGGGTTGATTAGAAAGGGTAGTGAGTGGTGGGATGAAGAAGTAAGATTATTAGTGAAAGAGAAGAGAGAGGCATCTGGACGATTTTTGCAGGGAA
This sequence comes from Panulirus ornatus, assembly GCF_036320965.1. Taxonomy (NCBI): domain Eukaryota; kingdom Metazoa; phylum Arthropoda; class Malacostraca; order Decapoda; family Palinuridae; genus Panulirus; species Panulirus ornatus. The sequence goes on from NC_092240.1 coordinate 5,413,563, forward strand.
AAAATGCAATTGAGTGGGAGATGTATAAAAGAAAGAGACAGGAGGTCAAGAGAAAGGTGCAAGAGGTGAAAAAGAGGGCAAAGGAGAGTTGGGGTGAGAGAGTACCATTAAATTTTAGGGAGAATAAAAAGATGTTTTGGAAGGAGGTAAATAAAGTGCGTAAGACAAGGGAGCAAATGGGAACTTCAGTGAAGGGCGCAAATGGGGAGGTGATAACAAGTAGTGGTGATGTGAGAAGGAGATGGAGTGAGTATTTTGAAGGTTTGTTGAATGTGTTTGATGATAGAGTGGCAGATATAGGGTGTTTTGGTCAAGGTGGTGTGCAAAGTAAGAGGGTTAGGGAAAATGATTTGATAAACAGAGAAGAGGTAGTAAAAGCTTTGCAGAAGATGAAAGCCGGCAAGGCAGCAGGTTTGGATGGTATTGCAGTGGAATTTATTAAAAAAGGGGGTGACTGTATTATTGACTGGTTGGTAAGGTTATTTAATGTATGTATGACTCATGGTGAGGTGCCTGAGGATTGGCGGAATGCGTGCATAGTGCCATTGTACAAAGGCAAAGGGGATAAGAGTGAGTGCTCAAATTACAGAGGTATAAGTTTGTTGAGTATTCCTGGTAAATTATATGGGAGGGTATTGATTGAGAGGGTGAAGGCATGTACAGAGCATCAGATTGGGGAAGAGCAGTGTGGTTTCAGAAGTGGTAGAGGATGTGTGGATCAGGTGTTTGCTTTGAAGAATGTATGTGAGAAATACTTAGAAAAGCAAATGGATTTGTATGTAGCATTTATGGATCTGGAGAAGGCATATGATAGAGTTGATAGAGATGCTCTGTGGAAGGTATTAAGAATATATGGTGTGGGAGGTAAGTTGTTAGAAGCAGTGAAAAGTTTTTATCGAGGATGTAAGGCATGTGTACGTGTAGGAAGAGAGGAAAGTGATTGGTTCTCAGTAAATGTAGGTTTGCGGCAGGGGTGTGTGATGTCTCCATGGTTGTTTAATTTGTTTATGGATGGGGTTGCTAGGGAGGTGAATGTAAGAGTTTTGGAAAGAGGGGCATGTATGCAGTCTGTTGTAGATGAGAGAGCTTAGGAAGTGAGTCAGTTGCTGTTCGCTGATGATACAGTGCTGGTGGCTGAGAGTTAATTTGAATAAGAGCAAGATTATTAAGTACAGTAGGGTTGAGGGACAAGTCAATTGGGAGGTATGTTTGAATGGAGAAAAACTGGAGGAAGTGAAGTGTTTTAGATATCTGGGAGTGGATTTGGCAGCGGATGGAACCATGGAAGCGGAAGTGAATCATAGGGAGGGGGAGGGGGAGGGGGCGAAAGTTCTGGGAGCGTTGAAGAATGTGTGGAAGTCGAGAACATTATCTTGGAAAGCAAAAATGGGTATGTTTGAAGGAATAGTGGTTCCAACAATGTTATATGGTTGCGAGGTGTGGGCTGTGGATAGAGTTGTGTGGAGAAGGATGGATGTGTTGGAAATGAGATGGTTGAGGACAGTATGTGGTGTGAGGTGGTTTGATCGAGTAAGTAATGATAGGGTAAGAGATGTGTGGTAGTAAAAAGAGTGTGGTTGAGAGAGAAGAAGAGGGTGTTTTGAAATGGTTTGGTCACATGAAGAGAATGAGTGAGGAAAGATTGACCAAGAGGGTATATGTGTCAGAGGTGGAGGGAACGAGGAGAAGTGGGAGATCAAATTGGAGGTGGAAAGATGGAGTGAAAAAGATTTTGAGTGATCGGGGCCTGAACATGCAGGAGGGTGAAAGGCGTGCAAGGAATAGAGTGAATTGGAACGACGTGGTATACCGGGGTCGACGTGCTGTCAATGGATTGAACCAGGGCATGTGAAGCGTCTGGGGTAAACCATGGAAAGTTTTGTGGGGCCTGGATGTGGAAAGGGATCTGTGGTTTCGGTGCATTATTACATGACAGCTAGAGACTGAGTGTGAACGAATGTGGCCTTTATTTTCTTCTCCTAGCGCTACCTCGCGTACATGCGGGGGGGAAGGGGGTTGTTATTTCATGTGTGGCAGGGTGGAGATGGGAATAGATAAAGGCATTTATAGTCATTCTATAGTCATTCTTGGGTATGTTGGGAGTCAGCTGTGGCTTGCTAAACTTGGGCTGTCAATACAACTGCACTGGAGTCTACTTATGCTATTGTCCCCTTTATCAACAAATATAAGTTAAGACATCGTACAAAACACCTGTTTTTCAAGTTCAGTACCACTCTAGCTGAGTACTCCCGCCCAAAAAATATCTTTGAAGAACCACTTATGATAAGAAAACCACTTTCAGAGGACACCGTCGTTAAGGATGCCACAACCTAAAGGACTACGACCAGAGATAACATTGATAACCCTTGTTGCTAACTATCATGCCTAGTCAAGCGCTGCTAAAGTCATGACATATTCTTTTTTAACTGTATCTAGCGTCTATCTAGAAATTTGTTAGCGGCATGAGCTACTTTCATAACCAGCCTCACCTGCAGCCGCTGTCTAGCGACTTTTATAATCAGCCTCCGCTGCAGGGCTACCAAATATTGAGAATTTATAAATGCTCCTTGCTGCTTTTATATAAACTTCATTCATTTAGCTTCATTGGAAGCGTTTAGCAACCTTTAATCTAGAATTTTTAAATAAACTATGTATCAGCAGTCTGATGAATAAGTAATGTAATAAATTACAAACCGTAAAATTTCAATGTAAACTTATTGATACTTAATGAATACCAGTCTCCACAATGTACATGCTTCAAGTTTGTAGGCTAACATGTTAAACAGTCATGTACTTACTATTCGCTGGCGTTTATGGTTTATTAAATGTTGTTTAACTAGCGGGTTAACATTACAATGGCCTGTCAACTATTCTGGTTGCACTGTGTATTTCTTTTTCTTTTTTTTCCCCCGGGTCACGTTCAGGATGTGGGTCAATATTAAACGAGCAAGCCCTTACTGGTGCATGTGCACCTCACCATCCTTTCCGTTCCTTTTAGGTCAGCGTTATCCACTTTTCTCGACTAATGGTTACAAAATTAAGTCATCGGCACTGATTGCCTTGGCAGTAGACTGGCCTCAAGCTGAAACCAGCCACACACTCTTTCATACCCGGTTGCGGCCCGAGACTAAAGGGTATTACACGAAAATTTTCTTAACCAAGGTCAAGCAGCATAAAATACACTCAACCTTTCGCAGGCAGGTAATGTTAAGTAGCGGCAGATGTCAAAACAAATTTGGTAAAGTGTACGAAGGCGATCTGAAACGATTTTGCAAAATTCGTCGTAAGTGCTCAATATCAGCTTAGATAACGAATACTGACCAGCATCGCCACGAACAAAAACAGCAATAAGCGTTCACCAAATCAAGCAACTCGATTGAAAAAAAAATAAAAAAATAAAAAAAAGACGAAGTCTCCTTTCTTTACAAACGCCACTGAAGTTTGTGGCAATATGGAAAATAACCGATATCATAAGGAAGTGTCTTGTGGAATGGTATCATTAACTGGTACATTGAAAGCTTACAAATATCCCACAGAACCAGAACAAGAGATACGAACCAGGGACATGTAAACGAATTCGAATAAATAATATACGTACATAATATTAAAAAGAACATTCTTCTATATTTGGACGAATTTATCGCTTACCTTTGAACTTGGTGATAATTCAGGGTACAGGTCGCTTTACGCACCGTATACGTAAGCTTGTAATCAGTATAAGGTGGACTAGATCGAGGAACGGTGGTACAGTTCCGGAATTCTTACGTTTATAAGGAAAGGCCGGTGCAAGAGGTAAGCGTATATTTTAATGAAACAGTTCTAAGATTCTATTCACACTTGCTACCAATGAGTATGAATCATGCGGAATCCTAAAAAAATAATAATATATTCTGACGACTCGGCAAGCATGTGCATTTCTCACCCCCACATCTCTTTTACTGGGTAGTATTCCCCATCTCGCCTGTGGTGTCTGGCCACCGCCTCCCTGTTTAAACCAGGGGTTCGTGTCCTCTCGTCCGGCCGTTCTTGCTATAATAAATGTTTCATTTACACGCTGCATTTTTAAGCAAAATCAGGTGCTTCTCGTAGCGGTTGGCTCCAGTACACATAAGGTATACCTTTCTAGCTTTGTTCTACGTCTGATACATATTCTGTAATCATTAACAAACTTAATCTATAAAAATAAAAGACGCAGTATGTCATTAACACCATCCAGCAAACAGCTGTTTTATCAGTAAATCAAAATTTCGTATTTCAAATACTTTGGTTTTCTTAGGACGCCATCTACCCGAATACCAAACAACCGGGTAATTCTACGCTTAAACAAATACAACCCATTTCTAAAGATAACCCTGGTTTTACAGGCAATAACAACCCAGTTAGGTTGACAAGCGCAAAGTGGTATAAAAACAAAATGACGCAACAAAACGCGATCTTAGTTATCCTTCCTTCCAAGTTTTAGTATAAAGGCGTGTAAATGATATCAACAGTTACACAAAGGAATACATTAATGACATATTTCACTAACATGAATATGAAATTATTTTTCCCTGGGACACGTTTTCCCCCATTATATAATATTTCTTCGTCTTCAAATTCCGTTAATTGCTTATCCAATTCATTACACAAAACTGAACACCGTACTTTCAGTCATAAAATTAATACTTTAAGCAGTAACAATGAGATACAGCAAGTTTTTATTTGATCGCCGTTTCCAGCGATAACGAGGCAATGCCAGGAAGAGGAAGAAAGGCCTCATCCTCTCACATCCATTCTCTAGCTGTCATGTATAATACACCGAAAACAGAGCTCCTTATCCAATCACGCCCCACAGAACTTGTCATGGTTTATCACGGACGCTTCATATGTCCTGGTTCAGTCCACTGATAAGACGCTGACCCCTGTATACCATATCGTTCTGTATCTCGCCCTCTTTTTCAACCCCAGCAACTTCCTCTTTATCTCCTGCCGCTTTCTCTTACACATCCCCCAATTATATGCATTTCTTCCCTGTATGTACCACCTGATAGCGTCTCTCTCCTGTTTCATCAGCAACTTTACTTCTCCATCCCACCGCTCACTACCCTTTCTAGTCCGCCGATCTTCCACCTTTCGCATGCCACATGCATCTCTTGCATGTCAGCACTGCTTCCCTAGATATCTCCCATTCATCACCCACTCACCTTGCTTCATTTACTTTCACATTTTGCTATTCTACATTCAATCTCTCCTGGTAATTCTTCGGACAAGTCTCTTTGCTAAGCTCACTTACTCTCACCACTCTCTTCTCACCGACAATGTTTCCTCTTCCGAAAACCTCTACAAATCTTCACCCTCGCCTCCACATTTACATCAAAAACCTCTTTTTTACCCTTGCCTCCACAATTTTCATCAAAAACCTCTCTTTTACCCTCGCCTCCATATTTACATCAAAAACCTCTCTTTTACACGCCTAACAATTAATATGTATCCAATAATGTCCGTTGACCATCTCTCCTACTTACATATGCATACAGTGAGTTATGGAGGTTTATTTTTGTCTGTATAATACACGGTTATTGGACTGACAACACTAATCCTAGCCATATAAAGGGGAAACCTAGATAGAATGGTGAGCTAGTATGATTAAGGCATGAAGGTAAGACTGTAATTTGCGTCGGTTTTCATAGAGAAGAAACGTTATTGCAGACAAGTTTGATTATTTGGAAGTGAAGTTTAGGAAGGTTACTACAGGAAAAGCTCAACTGAAAGTGGAGTCGTGCAAGGGAGGAACACTACGGTTGCACTGAAACCTCAGATGAATGGGGAAAAATTACAGCGCAGTGTGTTTATGGGTCGAGGCTGGAAACAAGTGGAGCGGAGATGGATAACTTCCCTTGGATAGCTGGATTTTGGACAGGCTTAATGAAGATGTGAAAATGGTATGTGGTGTAAAAAAGAAAAAAAAAAGTCATTAGAAAGGTATATGGATGAAAGTCTACAATGGTCACGCTACGTAGAACAGCAAATGATAGTCTTGTCATTAATATAACATGGTCATGCTATGAAGACAAACAATATGGCTTATAACATACGGCAAATGAAAGCGTAGTCGAGAAGATACACTGTAAAGCCTGAAGGAGCAGAGGGGTAGGGGGAAGCAAGGAAGGAATGAACGAGGTGGTGAAAATAAATGACTGGGGAATCGGTAGCAACGGAAGCATTTTATGTATGGTAGAGTGCGTAATGAAGATTACTCCCAGCTGGGGGGAATCAGAGGAATGAGCAGAGTGAAAGGGGGGGGGGGGATAAGGAGCGCTCTTATCATGTGTCAAAGTCCGTGTTTCATTTCAACACACTGGGCATGGGATGAGGGTGTGTATGAATGTTGTGGAGGCTATATGTACCTGTCCCATCCCAGTGACGTCGGCTGTCGGTTGGACAACTGTTCCAACGCCTAACTTTGGCCGCCATAATGCCATAAACAAATGTATTTTTGTGAGTATATATATATATATACAATTGAGTGGGAGAAGTATAAAAGAAAGAGACAGGAGGTCAAGAGAAAGGTGCAAGAGGTGAAAAAAAGGGCAAATGAGAGTTGGGGTGAGAGACTATCAGTAAATTTTAGGGAGAATAAAAAGATGTTCTGGAAGGAGGTAAATAGGGTGCGTAAGACAAGGGAGCAAATGGGAACTTCAGTGAAGGGCGTAAATGGGGAGGTGATAACAAGTAGTGGTGATGTGAGAAGGAGATGGAATGAGTATTTTGAAGGTTTGTTGAATGTGTCTGATGACAGAGTGGCAGATATAGGGTGTTTTGGTCGAGGTGGTGTGCAAAGTGAGAGGGTTAGGGAAAATGATTTGGTAAACAGAGAAGAGGTAGTAAAAGCTTTGCGGAAGATGAAAGCTGGCAAGGCAGCAGGTTTGGATGGTATTGCAGTGGAATTTATTAAAAAAGGGGGTGACTGTATTGTTGACTGGTTGGTAAGGTTATTTAATGTATGTATGACTCATGGTGAGGTGCCTGAGGATTGGCGGAATGCGTGCATAGTGCCATTGTACAAAGGCAAAGGGGATAAGAGTGAGTGCTCAAATTACAGAGGTATAAGTTTGTTGAGTATTCCTGGTAAATTATATGGGAGGGTATTGATTGAGAGGGTGAAGGCATGTACAGAGCATCAGATTGGGGAAGAGCAGTGCGGTTTCAGAAGTGGTAGAGGATGTGTGGATCAGGTGTTTGCTTTGAAGAATGTATGTGAGAAATACTTAGAAAAGCAAATGGATTTGTATGTAGCATTTATGGATCTGGAGAAGGCATATGATAGAGTTGATAGAGATGCTCTGTGGAAGGTATTAAGAATATATGGTGTGGGAGGCAAGTTGTTAGAAGCAGTGAAAAGTTTTTATCGAGGATGTAAGGCATGTGTACGTGTAGGAAGAGAGGAAAGTGATTGGTTCTCAGTGAATGTAGGTTTGCGGCAGGGGTGTGTGATGTCTCCATGGTTGTTTAATTTGTTTATGGATGGGGTTGTTAGGGAGGTAAATGCAAGAGTCCTGGAAAGAGGGGCAAGTATGAAGTCAGTTGGGGATGAGAGAGCTTGGGAAGTGAGTCAGTTGTTGTTCGCTGATGATACAGCGCTGGTGGCTGATTCATGTGAGAAACTGCAGAAGCTGGTGACTGAGTTTGGTAAAGTGTGTGGAAGAAGAAAGTTAAGAGTAAATGTGAATAAGAGCAAGGTTATTAGGTACAGTAGGGTTGAGGGTCAAGTCAATTGGGAGGTGAGTTTGAATGGAGAAAAACTGGAGGAAGTGAAGTGTTTTAGATATCTGGGAGTGGATCTGTCAGCGGATGGAACCATGGAAGCGGAAGTGGATCATAGGGTGGGGGAGGGGGCGAAAATTTTGGGAGCCTTGAAAAATGTGTGGAAGTCGAGAACATTATCTCGGAAAGCAAAAATGGGTATGTTTGAAGGAATAGTGGTTCCAACAATGTTGTATGGTTGCGAGGCGTGGGCTATGGATAGAGTTGTGCGCAGGAGGATGGACGTGCTGGAAATGAGATGTTTGAGGAAAATGTGTGGTGTGAGGTGGTTTGATCGAGTAAGTAACGTAAGGGTAAGAGAGATGTGTGGAAATAAAAAGAGCGTGGTTGAGAGAGCAGAAGAGGGTGTTTTGAAATGGTTTGGGCACATGGAGAGAATGAGTGAGGAAAGATTGACCAAGAGGATATATGTGTCGGAGGTGGAGGGAACGAGGAGAAGAGGGAGACCAAATTGGAGGTGGAAAGATGGAGTGAAAAAGATTTTGTGTGATCGGGGCCTGAACATGCAGGAGGGTGAAAGGAGGGCAAGGAATAGAGTGAATTGGAGCGATGTGGTATACAGGGGTTGACGTGCTGTCAGTGGATTGAGTCGGGGCATGTGAAGCGTCTGGGGTAAACCATGGAAAGCTGTGTAGGTATGTATATTTGCGTGTGTGGACGTGTGTATGTACATGTGTATGGGGGGGGGTTGGGCCATTTCTTTCGTCTGTTTCCTTGCGCTACCTCGCAAACGCGGGAGACAGCGACAAAGTATAAAAAAAAAAAAAAAAAAATATATATATATATATATATATATATATATATATATATATATATATATATATATATATACTGAACAAAAAGTAAAAACCACAGAACACCATTAAACCTTTCGTTATCTAATTTTGGGAATTTTTTTTTTTTCCTTTCCTAGACATGTTGATTTCGGTGAGCGAGGCGCTACATCTGGCAGGCATTATCCTGCTCATTCTTGTGCTTCTGTTAATTCTCTTGCCTAGTGGTCGACCCAGGAACTTCCCTCCAGGTAAATAATCCATTATATATATATATATATTATATATATAATACTTAATCGCCATCTCCCGCGTCAGCGAGGAGCGCAAGAAAACAGACTAGGAATGGCCCAACCCACCCACATACACTTGTATATACATAAACGGCCATACACGCACATTTACATACATATACATACACAGAGCATACATATATACACATGTACATTTCCATACTTGCTGCCTTCATTCATTCTCGTCACCACCCCACCACATGAAACAGCATCCTCCCCCCTTGCGCTGATAGAGAGAGAGAGAGAGAGAGAGAGAGAGAGAGAGAGAGAGAGAGAGAGAGAGAGAGAGAGAGAGAGAGAGAGAGAGAGAGAGAGAGAGAGAGAATGTTCAGTGACACAAGATTCTCTGTCCAGGTTTGCCAATATTACCGATTGTGGGCTCCTTACTGACCATGCGTGGTGGCCCAACAAGGCAGATCTTAATGGATCTCAAGAAGACCTATGGCAACATGGCAAGCTTTGGCATATTCGGCACTAGGTATGAAATTCATCTGTACTTTAAATATGTACTTCCAGTACGGAATTTTTAACGGGTGGTTTTATGTATATATATTGGAAAGGATCACAATTTTACGCGTGATCAAGATATTCCTATGAGTCCATGGGGAAAATGAAACACGGTAAGTTCCCAAGTGCACTTTCGTGTAATAATCACATCATCAGGGGAGACACAAGAGAGAAATATAACAGTCAGTTGTATATCAACTGACTTATATTCCGTGTCTCCCCTGATGATGTAATTATCACACGAAAGTGCACTTGGGAACTTATCGTGCTTCATTTTCCCCGTGGATTCACAGGAATATATATATATATATATATATATATATATATATATATATATATATATATATATATATATATATATATATATGAGTTGTACCGTTTACGAGATATGAATGTTACATCAAGTCCCCTTAACCGCGAAACTTGGCAGTACTCATCCACCTGGACATGACAGTTCCACCTTACTATATATATATATATACCCTCAGGCTGGTGTTGGTGAGTGGGTTACCCATGCTGAAGGAGGTCTTCTCTCAAAAGGTGTCTGCAGGCAGACCCGAGATGTTATTCAGCACCACAAGGAACGTCCTGCTGAGTGAAGGAAGAGACGTCACAAACATTGGTCAGTTGATGAAGGATGGTAATGATATACTTATAAGCATCTTTTTCCAATGTTCCCTCTGTTCTTTTTTTGTGTTACAGTGACCAATGCTGAAAATACGGGTAAAACATGCCTCCCTCAGTGTTATGGCCGCCGTCTGGGGTAGTAGGGAAACATGGTAACAAAAAAACGAACGAAAAGATCCGCCTATAAGAGGGTACACTGCGAGGGAAGAGGTCACCTCCGGCGAAGCTGTATCATCATCAGTGGACAGAAAGGAGTACAGTCTCATCGAAGAACCCGCTTCGAAAGAGTCCATAATAAAACCCTGCTCCAGCGTACAGCGCAGCGTCGAAGATCAATGAGCCGCGTATACGGGGTATGACGGTGGAGACGATGAATCATAAACAGACCATACATGAATGATCACACACTAAGAACACTGTTAGGGCGTAAACGGTTAAAAAAAAATAACAAGTGCATACTTATCACGGCGGCATATCGGCCACTTAGCGTAATCTTATCTTTTTGCATGAAAAAAAACAAAAAATCCTGCTAGAGTGTTGGAGAATCCTCAAACCAAATGTTGCATACGGTAACCACGCATACGTGAATCCTAAAAGCAAATGTTGCATACGGTAGCCACGCTTATTATGAATGAAATGGAAATAAACTAATTGGAACAAATGATTAGGGTAGCAGACATGTCGTGCATAGCTGCCAGACACTTGCGGCTGATGAGTCTCTGCAGCACTAAACATCTAATGTTGACAAAACCTAATCTTATCTGTGATTCGTACTCTTGACTGGAGATATGAACATATCTTATTACTGTACGGTAAGCAACGTTGGACAATCATTTTATTATTCATATCCTACAACGTTACCATGGTGTAATATTAATAAAACCATTATGAAATAGAATACACGATATCCGCTCTTGCCAGTTTCCGAGACACAAAGTGACAGTGTAAACAGTAACAAACTCTATGCCTGAGAATACGCACATAGCGACCGTTAGAGCCATGTCTCACATGCGCCTTTAGTAAAAACTGAAGACTTCATATGACGTTTTTCGAAACAGGATGGGTGCATCTGTTTCGATCACGAAAAAAAGAAAAAATGTCATGTTTTGTTTCAAGATACAAGGCATGCAACAATTGCATCACATAATTATAAGTCACAAAATATATAAAACATACATATACTGTATGGTATATGCTCACCTCGTGGTACATTCGTCTAAGGCAACAGGTGTGCGTGAAGCAATTATTCTATGTTGAATATATATACTGTTTTTCACATGGGTACAGTGAAACGTATTTACGTTACATTTTCATGGTTATCACAATAGTAGCGGAGAGCAACCAAAATCATCAAGCAATGCGATTCCAGTCACCCTTACCAACCCTACCGAGCGAGAGGACAGAACTCGTACCGTTCATTTTGTTCAAATTCACCCGCATAGTTTTCATTATTATTATTATCATTATCATTATTATTACTATTATTATTATTACTGTGTGAACTACAAGTTTTACTCGTCTGCATTCTGCTCATGGACTCAACATGTGACACAAACCCTTCATGGATTAAGGCAATGCAACAACGTCTATACTGAATAGAACGTACTCTCGCCACTCCTCAGATAACGCCACACTCACCTCACGAAGATAAAAGTACTGGGAAATAATCGCTTTCCTTGAAGCATGGACCCACCCGAGGAATGTGACCTCCTTCCTGTGTCAGCAGCAGGAGGTCTGCCCAGAAGGATCGTGGGGCAGGGGAGGTAAGGTTTCGGTGCAGTACACATGACAAGACAGAATGGACGCGAGCGGATGTGGCCTTTTCTTCGTCTGGTCTATATATATATATATATATATATATATATATATATATATATATATATATATATAGATAGATAGATAGATAGATAGATAGATAGATAGATATAGATAGATACATACATACATACAGAGATAGATATATGAAGGTGAAATCGCACTTCAATAGTTAATACAATCGGATAATTATCAAACATGTGATTTTTACTTATACATGAGGCACGACATGTTTCGTGGAGACAACCCACCTCATCAGGTGCCAGTACTTAACGAAGTTTATTAATTCCCGATTTCACACTTGGTTCCCGCCGTACAACACTACTCTTTCTAGGCCAAGCACTGTCTGATGTCCGATGAAAACAGACAATAACATCAACATAGAAGCAACGCACAAATTAAATGTGCTCAGGACACTGATTGGCACCTGATTTGGATAAGAAAGGAATCCTTCAACACTCTCTACAAACAATTCAGTCCCTCCACCCTTGGTAAACTACGCCTCATCTGCATGGTCTTTCCATCCTCTCAAACATAAATATGACAAACCTGCTAACACAGCACTCACAGAACAATCACTCGCTGCCTATCAAAGACACTCAACACAACGGCAGATAAATAGAGTTCCTCCATGTCCAATCCAACCTACACATGAACGCTATTCAAGATCCCTTCCAACCATACCATTCAATATAACTCACCACCAACTCCAAAGTTATAATATAAAGCTCACCCCTACCTCATATTTCAGTAACCTCTACTCACAGTTATCCCCTCACCCCTAACAAGAGTCATGCTTGCTGGAATAACCTCTCGAACACCAAATAACCGACCTGCAACACCCAGTCTTAAGTAAATTCCTTCCAACCCACCAGACATACGACCATGAGAAATAACACTCCCCAGACAAGCATGAGTCACGTTTCCGATTTCGACATTACGCATCCCTACAACACACACTACAAACATCGCTTCAATATCTTTCACGCTCACGGTGCAGCTACCATAAAGACGACACCGAACACTTCCTACTCCGTAGCCGAGCACTCTCCCCCCCAACACAGCATACATAAAATCACTACCAGTGGATGTGGCCGGCTTCCTGAGCGCTGCAGGAGTCTCATAAAGATAGAATGAACTCTTGGGGCAGGAAGTACGCCTTTTATGTAAGCGTCTCTACTCTAACGCCGCCATTTGTTCGATAAAAAGCGTACTCTACGGGTGGGTCAAGGATATGAAAATGGAGTAATGGCATTTCCCTCCGGTAATCCGTGACGGGGTACGGAGATATCGTAAACTCGAACGATAACGATAACGAATCATTCACGGTATTCAAGTCTACTCCTACATTTTTTTTTGTGTGTGTCACTTTTCTCCCTTTCCCCATAATATCTTTCCCTTTTTCCATGTTCCATTTTTCTCCCTTAGCCCATATTATCTTCGCAGCTGTAATTTTCAGTAATATCCCTAAAAAACCTCCCCTCATTTCTTTACCTATTTAAGTAATAGCCTCTTATCACACGCACGCTGACTATCCTCCTCCTCCGCATTACCATTATCATTATCCCTTTACGCTAGCTGGGGTGCCCTGTACCAAATCTTATGTCCTAGTCAAAAATACTTTCTAATGTAAGTAGCTACTCCTTGGATCCTTCTTTAGTTTATATGATGCAGTTATATGATGCAAAAGTACTCTGTGTCTTCCCAAGCAGTGTACCACGAATAACTGAATTCGTATACGTGTAAAGAATGATCAGGCACGAATATCATCTGCATAAAAACTCAACGAGTTCTCTATCATTTATGTTTATTTCGTCTGTCTACAACGCTGTCTTCACTCTTTTCTTCTTCCGGTTGTCGATTTCACTTTACCCATATCAAAGACGAGGAACTACTCCTCCCCCTGTACAACCACATATTGTTATCAGTCTAGGTAATCATACATACTACATTACACATAACATATAAAGCTAAAATTATACGTTTCCCTCCTTAGCGTAAACCTTAACAATTCCTCTCTTTGCTGGACACACACACACACACACCACACACACACACTGGCCGCATCACAGCTCAGCCCACCAGTTAGATTGGACACGGGTTACTACATGCGGCAGCATCTCTCAGCGCAGGTGTGGTCGGGTCGTGGGGACGTGCCTGGCAGGACCAGCGACGCTTCGTGCTGCATCACCTGCGTAACCTAGGCTTCGGAAAATCCACTTACGAGCCCATCATGATGCAAGAGATCATGGAGTTGCTGGAGTACTTCGCCAAAGAGGAAGGTCGACCCATTGCTATGAAGGTGAGTACGGAGCTCAGGGAAAACTAGGAAAAAGTCAAAACCCTGGCGATACTCCACCCCACCCCCCACCAATCAAATAATGTACGTATAATCGGAGTGATATCATTCGTAAACAATTCATACCACGTCAAAGACCACACTCTCAAAGAAAACCTTCGACAGCTAGGCCTTTAAATAAAATGCATCCTTCAACTTTCGTAAACGTCCTTTAATTGCATGCTTCGTTTTCTGCATCAGGAGGAAGGTGTAATCCCACGTTCCTCACCCTCACCTTTTGCAGAACACCTTCAACCGGACGGTGGTGAACGTCCTATGGTGGATGGTGATGGGGAAGCGCTACCCTTACCACCACGTCAAACTCCACAAGCTCCTTCAAACCTTCCAGTCACGGGCAGACCTCAACCTGCTTAACCCTCTGTACTTCATCCCTGGCTTCCTGAAGGCACTCCCCAATTTGCCGGTTCTTGGACGGACGACCGACACTACGCGCAGCGTCCTTGCTTTCGTCAAGGTTAGTGAGCTATAATGCTTATCCTAGTCTATTCACAGGAGAGTCGGATCTGGATGGGTGCAAGTTACGTCTTATTAGACTACTGCGTTATAAAAACAAGAGGTTGTACCTATCTTTTATATTTTACGCTACTTAGCATAGCTTGTTACGAAATTGTAATTTTCCAAATTAACAGCCGAACTTAGCTCATCAAGGCGTTAAAGTTTCGATAACGCAACGTAAAATGCTAAAATGTTTTTGCTACCCCAACTCAACTTAACCAAACCTAACCTAACCATAATGCCGTTATGTTAAAAACTTCCGTGTCCGTTGCTTGCAATGAAAAACTATCATGAGGGCGTTTAGTGCAGCAGTCAGTCGAGACATTATGCTTTCATGACACCCTTATCCACGAAAAACAAACTACACCACAATGGCCTAAGCTCTAACACAGAAAAAAATAATATCAGTAAATCTTAGGTCCGATTTTGCTTTTACTTTGGCTGCCAATGTGCTATTGACTCAATACCAAAACAGCCACACAGTTTAAGATGTAACCCAACTAATCGTATACTAAACCCGTCAGGCGGCTAGACCCACTAGGCTCCCTCATTGGCTAGCCTTCAATTTTCCGAAGGTGACTCACGTTTCTGGTTAGTCAGTCACTCTTGGGGCATCAACAGCTTTGTCCCTCATGGCATACATCAAAATAATCCCTCGTGCAACTACCTCTCCAATCATAGCCACACGGGAAGAAACAGTTGTCAATATATGCAAGCCCGTCGCCAGGGAGTTTCGAGGCAGAGGCGTACCCAGTGGGAACGGGAGCAGCCGCACCCCTCCTCCCCCTTCAGTTAACGATAAACAAACACAATTATAATAACCAAATTATTCTTATAATCATTCTAACACTTTCAGTCCCTTAAAACGAAGTAAAATCTGACCTATTCACGGCGACGAAATACTGAGAGCGACTCGTATTGTATCATCTTGTACTCAAGTGACACGATTTGCTGGATGCTCGCACGAGTGGCTGCCCATAAGAGAACGTTCCTCTTCCTATCTATAAGGTCCCTAGCAGGTTGGCAGTCCATCACACATCTCCAGCTGGTACACCAGTATCAAGTGGTAACATCTCAAACCTAACACATTGACACTACGTCAATGTGTCAAACCTCCACAGAGGTGACCACAAAAACACAAACAAAGGAAGAAGAAGCGTAACTGGATCATACCGTCATTGTTTCAAAATGTGCCGTCGAAAGCCACTTACACGGCACCATCTTTTGGCGCGTTACTTTACTAATTACATCCACAGAAAATGTAGTTTATCACTGCGGAGAATTCGTGTTCTAGGGGCCACTGTGTATTTTTGACGATGACTATGAATGGAATAATTCATCTTTTAAAAGGGACCTACACAGTATATATATATAATGTAACTAGTTCATCGCGATTTTGTGTTTATATATATACTTCATAACCCCAAGGTTTTATGCTGGTTTCTCTTTCCCCTACACTTTTGAATCATAGGTACTGAGCTCTCGAGTGGAAACTTATGTTAATAAAAAATTGAAATCAATTAACTTTGACAGCAGTAGAAACTAGCAATCAGCAAAACAGCACTGTAAGTTCTACATGGACATGATCGTTGAATAAATTCCAACGGTGCTACTGTATTTACCCTTACACACAAAATATATGCTTATACACATATGAGAGACATAAACATTTTTTTTTTATTCCTCTCGGCTAAAATAGCCAAGATTAGTTTGGGTATTTACCAAACGCAAACCTACGTGAAATTATACTATGCTATTCTTTATATTTTAGCACGTACTTGTGTAAACACAAACACACACACACACACACACACACGCGAGCAGGGTCCTCACGAGCGTAAAACCCTCCTCCCCACACAGCTCAAACTGGTAATAAAAAAAAGTTCTCAAGTACATGTAGTATCATTGAAAGTTACCATGATTGTGGAAACGTTAGTTTAATATCCTTGAATGTTATGCTACTAAAACACTCTCGCCACCAGACTGAACTTCGTGAGTTATCGGAAAGTGAGGATTTGTGCAACAACGCATCCTTGGCAGCCATGTACTTACGAGAAATTCATAACAGTAAAGACGAGTCTTCTGTTGTCCACAGTAAGTCTTACACACTGGTTCAGTGTGTCATTTTTATAATCCATGTTCTATATTTGACATTATCCTCAATACTTGTCGACTTTGACCAATGTCTTGTGTTTCAATTCGTTACTAGTTACCTGGCTTGTAAACAAGCAGCAGTTTCAGAGATGTCCTCTTGAAGTACACCTATCTTCCTGTTTTTTCACAGTTTCTCGTAGGAAAAAAATCAGAAAAGCAGTCCTCTAAAACAGTCATTATGATTTTCAATTGTATGATATTAAAGATGAAAGTTTTATTAAGATTTACCACGTTATGGGAAAATCTTGATTTAATAAAAGGTCCTGAACTTATTCATTTGTTCATCTCGATGTGCTTTATCTTGTGTTGCTACTACAAAGTCACACCAAGTTCTCTCAGAAACAAGAGGGGCAACTTTCTGGTTAAACGGAATTTTTACGCACTTGAACCGTTCAGCGTTTCAAATGTGGCTAGGCTTGTGTTTGGCTAAGATCAATTGTTACTCACAGTCCTTTCCTGAGTAACGGTTGTAATACGTTATATATCACTTCAATATACATTACTAATTCTTTAAAACGTTAACATGATACTACTGTTTCACCAGTGGACAACCTTGTAGCCGTGCTGACGGAGATGTTCGTGGCGGGCATGGAAACTACCTCCAGCACTCTGACAATGGCGATCTACCTGCTAGCCAAGCATCCAAAGATCCAGCAGCGACTTCAGCAGGAGTTAGACCAAGTGGTGGGCAGAGACAAACTGCCAAGCCTCTTTGATATGGATGAGTGAGTGATGGGCAAAATGAGGGATCATGATATTACGTAAATCAGTAAGAGGTGGGCAAGGGAAGGCTATTCGGTGTTTCTTGAGAATAGTATGTGATGTATCTCTTACGTAAAATCATATTCATTAATTTTTGTTACTGTTAAAGAAATTTCCAACTTGCATGTACCAGAGTAACATGAAGCGACATTACGCAGTAATCATAACGTTCATAGGTTATATGGCCATTGAGCAAAGCTAATTCAATTAAACCTTTTACACCATTATACAACTAAAAAGAATTCTCTTTATTGATTTTCTAGATTGTACTACACCTCTCTTGTCTTCTTAAAACCCCTACTGCCAAAGGTTTTCATGCTGTCTAGCCAAAAGGAGGAAACAAAAGGACTTGACAAAAGAGAAAATAGCTTCAATTATTAGTCTGTACAAGGTACAGAGGCCAGTAAGGGGAATTCTAGAGATGACTGGTTCATACCTATCTTAAAAAAAAAAAAGCACTGAATGTAATTTGAACACTGAAAATTGTACTACGTAGCTCCTCTTAAATTCTTCCTTCCAATGTTTCATTCTATGACTGCTATCCTCTTCACAAGCTTAGCTTCCTTCATGCAGGAAATTTTCATTGCCCGTTTTTGGACCTTCACTGGCAAATATGTCTCCTTAAGTGGTGTCCTGGTGACAGGTTCGACACTAGCAGTCTCCATGCTTCCTTTTTTTTTCTTTTTTTTTTTTTACAATCAAATCCTCGTAATTTATCTCGTGCGAGAGAGTCATTACCTTGCCCAATTTCACATCTTTTCATCTTCATCAGTTTACATTTAGCCGGGGCGGAATTTCATTAACTATGTACCTGACCAGAGCTTGAGCCTGTTTAGGTATCTTTTTCATTTTTCACAATCCCTAAATATTCCTAACTTCTCCCATAAGTTTAGTATTGCCTGCGGATATACTCAGGTCAAATCTGACCACCTTCCCTGGTCTCTTGGCGCAGCGAAGCGCTGCCGTACACCATGGCCACGATCCACGAGGTCCAGAGGAAGTTAAACCTCGTATTGTTCGCCCTGCCTCACGCCACCATCCAGGACTGCATCATGGCAGGCTACTATATACCAAAAGGTAAAATTGTTTTCGTACTCGCGCACCGGAACACACATCACGATTTTGAGTGATCGGGGCCTGAACATACAGGAGGGTGAAAGGCGGGCAAGGAATAGAGTGAATTGGATCGATGCGGTATACCGGGGTTGACGTGCTGTCAGTGGATTGAATCAGGGCATGTGAAGCGTCTGGGGTAAACCATGGAAAGTTGTGTGGGGCCTGGATGTGGAAAGGGAGCTGTGGTTTCGGGCATTACTGCATGACAGCTAGAGACTGAGTGTGAACGAATGGGGCCTTTGTTGTCTTTCCTAGCGCTACCTTGCACACATGAGGGGGGAGGGGGATGGTATTCCATGTGTGGCGAGGTGGCGATGGGAATGAATAAAGGCAGACAGTGTGAATTGTGTGCATGGGTATATAGGTATGTGTCTGTGTGTGTATATATATATGTGTACATTGAGATGTATAGGTATGTATATTTGCGTGTGTGGACGTGTATGTATATACATGTGTATAGGGGTGGGTTGGGCCATTTCTTTCGTCTGTTTCCT
This sequence comes from Panulirus ornatus, assembly GCF_036320965.1. Classification (NCBI taxonomy): domain Eukaryota; kingdom Metazoa; phylum Arthropoda; class Malacostraca; order Decapoda; family Palinuridae; genus Panulirus; species Panulirus ornatus. The sequence continues at coordinate 5,432,761 of NC_092240.1, forward strand.
TGCGCTACCTCGCAAACGCGGGAGACAGCGACAAAGCATAATAGATAAATAAATAAATAAATATATATATATATATATATATATATATATATATATATATATATATATATATATATATATATACAGTATATATATATATATATATATATATATATATATATATATATATATATATATATATATATATATATATATATGTGTGGAAATAAAAAGAGCGTGGTTGAGAGAGCAGAAGAGGGTGTTTTAAAATGGTTTGGGCACATGGAGAGAATGAGTGAGGAAAGATTGACCAAGAGGATATATGTGTCGGAGGTGGAGGGAACGAGGAGAAGAGGGAGACCAAATTGGAGGTGGAAAGATGGAGTGAAAAAGATTTTGTGTGATCGGGGCCTGAACATGCAGGAGGGTGAAAGGAGGGCAAGGAATAGAGTGAATTGGAGCGATGTGGTATACAGGGGTTGACGTGCTGTCAGTGGATTGAGTCGGGGCATGTGAAGCGTCTGGGGTAAACCATGGAAAGCTGTGTAGGTATGTATATTTGTGTGTGTGGACGTGTGTATGTACATGTGTATGGGGGGGGTTGGGCCATTTCTTTCGTCTGTTTCCTTGCGCTACCTCGCAAACGCGGGAGACAGCGACAAAGTATAAAAAAAAAAAAAAAAAATATATATATATATATATATATATATATACACACACACACACACACATATTCGGTTGAAGAAATGTAATACGCCATCAATATGTGATATTTCTATTCGGTTCTGGTGCTAAGATGAAAAATAGATTGATTTTTTGAATCCCCAAATGGGTATCTGTTTCCTGTACCAATATAGGTACAGTGCTCTGACATATCAGATGCCCTTAATGGGTTACAACACTTCCTATACTAACGTTACAGGGACGGTGCTCCTGCCGAACCTGAGCGATGCCATGCGTGATCCTGAACTGTGGAGGAACCCGCAGGAGTTCGACCCCGAGAACTTCCTCAACGAAGACGGAAGCTACAGGAAAAACGAAGCCTTCTTGCCCTACGGAGCCGGTAAGTAAGGCTGCCTGGTTGCATGGCCAAGGGCCATATACAAGGGTGTAGCACAAGGCTGCTTCCAGTACCAGGGAACTGTAGGATCCTTTAGAGTAATAAGTTCTTTGACGGTACGTTGCTCCTGGAGGTACAGCCTCGCCAAAAAGATTTCTTTCGCAGTGTAACCCCAAGCAGGCGAAAACCGGAAATCATATATATAAATATATATATATATATATATATATATATATATATATATATATATATATATATATATTATATATTTTCTTTTTTTTTTTCTTTGTCGCTGTCACCCGCGTTTGCGAGGTAGCGCAAGGAAACAGACGAAAGAAATGGCCCAACCCACCCCCATACACATGTATATACATACGTCCACACACGCAAATATACATACCTACACAGCTTTCCATGGTTTACCCCAGACGCTTCACATGCCCTGATTCAACCCACTGACAGCACGTCAACCCCGGTATACCACATCGATCCAATTCACTCTATTCCTTGCCCTCCTTTCACCCTCCTGCATGTTCAGGCCCCGATCACACAAAATCTTTTTCACTCCATCTTTCCACCTCCAATTTGGTCTCCTACTTCTCCTCGTTCCCTCCACCTCCGACACATATATCCTCTTGGTCAATCTTTCCTCACTCATTCTCTCCATGTGCCCAAACCATTTCAAAACACCCTCTTCTGCTCTCTCAACCACGCTCTTTTTATTTCCACACATCTCTCTTACCCTTACGTTACTTACTCGATCAAACCACCTCACACCACACACTGTCCTCAAACATCTCATTTCCAGCACATCCATCCTCCTGCGCACAACTCTATCCATAGCCCACGCCTCGCAAGAATACAACATTGTATATATATATATATATATATATATATATATATATATATATATATATATATATATATATATATTAGTTACATTATACTTCTGTAAACCAATGAGACTCGAGACAGACATACCTGTAGTATACTAGGTGAAGAACGTCCAATCATTTGACGAGTCGAGCATCATGCAGCAGTTTCGGTAAGTCGTGTGACTGTTTTTGCAGGGAAGCGGCGATGTGCTGGGGAATCCTTGGCTCGCCAGGAGCTATTCCTGATCTTGACGTGCATCTTGCATCGGTTCTTCTTCACGCTGGTGGAAGAGGAAGAGTTGCCTGTGACCAGCCCTATCTTCAACCAGACCCCAGTCTACATTGCCAAAGCTATCCCCAGGGGGAGCCCATTAAGTCCCTCCTGCCACTGCTCTTAGGTTTGAAAAAGAACTTCAAGTACTGTAAAAAAAAAAAAAAAAAAAAACTTTCAGGCCAAAAAGCGCATAGCTTTATAGTTGGAATGTAACATATGATGTTTTTTTAAACTTAAATAATGACTTGAATTATCAAAATTATGCTCCTTAAGACCAGCAGTTTGAAAAATTAATGCAAATTGGAAAAAAAAAATATTGGTAATTATTCTAAACACTAAGGTAATATCAAGACCCGATAATCCTATTTAGTATATAAAAAAGAAAATATATGTGACAAACTGAGGCTTTCCTGAAAAAATGTATTTCCCGAAGAAAATTGATAATTTTCACATCAATAAAGCTCTTAAAAAAAAAAAACTAAAAGGAGATATATTGTGAGGTTTCTAACGCTGAACAAAAAAAATGGTTAAACACGAAAAGATGGTCTATGTCCTCAGAGGGTGGACAAAATATCTTTCTGTCTACAAGAAAAAAAAAAAAAATATTGCGCCAAAAGAGTTCATTGTCTTCATTCTTCGCGCACTACAGGTACCCACGAATTAGCACATGTAATGAATTACCTAAAATAAAGCACTGAAAGACTTTCCTCGAGGGAAATTACCTGATTTATGAATCCCCGACCCTGAATGAAAATGAAGATATAGTCTGTAGTGTGCAGTGTACTATCACACGAATGTGTTACTATGTCCGTCACAGGAGTGCGTAGCATATGTCACAGAACCTTGAATACACCTAACGTACACCATATCAATAGAGTGTGTACCGTGAACTCCACTACACAGAACACCTTTCGTCCATGAAATAGATACTGATGTGGTTATTTCACACATCTTGAGTATATAGCGCGACTGTCACGTAATGAGAGGACTTACCAAAGTCTGAGAGTCACACAACACTTTGGGCGCCATGGAACTTGACCGTATCGACCGAGTCTTAGATAAGTCTAGTGTCTGGGTACGCAAGTGGAAATTGTGCGTGTCACACATCAAGAACGTACAACAGGTCACGAACATATAAGAGGTCTGTTCAAGATTATGAATCCATTATGCGTCATAATGCGTCCTTTTGTGATAGTATGTCTCTGACATTAAATCATTCACTTGCCCAAATGAGGTCAAGACGCGGGAAGCTTCGCTGTTAAGATTGTACAAGGTGATGAAAATATAAATTCCTGTGGAAATGTCATGATATTTCTTAAATGACTCTGTTTCAGACTAGGCTGTCCATCCGTAATGAGAGAGAGAGAGAGAGAGAGAGAGAGAGAGAGAGAGAGAGAGAGAGAGAGAGAGAGAGAGAGAGAGAGAGACGATGCTTGCTTCAGAGTATGTTACCATTTGCGTGTTACGGGGAGAGTGTTTTACAACTGTGTTGCCCCGTCTCTTAAATTTGCATATATGTATCATGTCTTTACTCTCACGTGTACAGAAGCACCCTCTCCCCCCACCCCATCCTTTCCCACCCTGAGCCAGGTACGCATTAATCAACCCCCCCCCCTCTCCCCCAAAGGGAAAGGTGAACAACAGCTGGTTTTGACTTTAAATGTCTTTCTGTTTATCGTGTCACATTATTCGAAGGTTTTGATCTGGCAGCCAAGATGTATTAGTTTATAATAAATTCCCTCTACGAACCTCATAGTTTTTTGCTTTTTTTCCGACTACCTGACCCCCAACATTAACCTCCAGTTACTTTCTCAATGGTAGATTTGACTAGCGTTATTTGATGAATAAACTTTACTACAATAAACGTGGGCAAACCAGGACTGGGAAGTTGGGACGTCTACTTCTTGCCCTTCGCCGCTTTCTCAAATCTATATTGACAAGAACAATCTGCCTTTTATGAAGATATTGTTTTCCCGCTACGCAAAAACTTTTAAATTGCCTTTTCCTTCCTCTCTCTATCTATTACGACTTTTCATTCAAGGCCTGATTAAGACAGGGACTAAGGTCCATGACTGGAACCCTTGCCACACAAACTTTAAACGTTGAAAAGCCCAACAACCAAACCTAACACAAGGTAAGAGAGGCAGGATTGATATGGCTAAGCTTCCTAACGTAATTTTCAAATCAATACCAATAGGCTTTCCAGAGTTCTTTTCAAAATAATTCCAATATTTACTAGGCCTGTGTAAGAACTATGGACGATTGCCCACTACCACTGGCGTCAGTACTGGGTGGAGAAACTGACATGGTGAATAAAGGATGGGATGGAGGATAAAATACTGAACTATCTCGATGGAAGGGCAACTCTGCTAAGCTTAATTGGATCCATTATCCTCACCATCAATACTTCAGCAACACCAAGTCTTGTAATGTACACCTTTTAGGATGACATTATCTTCTACTACTGGAGAGAGAGAGAGAGAGAGAGAGAGAGAGAGAGAGAGAGAGAGAGAGAGAGAGAGAGAGAGAGAGAGAGAGAGAGAGAGAGGTCACGTGCGCATGTCTTGGAGTCGGGTATATATATATGCGGTAGCGCATGAGCCCAAACTTCGGCACGGACGTGTGGTATGGACTTCCTCCGCAATGTTGGCTTCGGTAAGGCTACCAGACATTTCCATCTGCGTTTTACAGGTGATCACATCGTCAGGCTAGATACAAAAATGAGATAGAAGACGCACAACAGTCAGTTGATATAGAAGGAAAAGAGACGTAGCTAAGACGCCACTGGTAAACAAACTTGTTTACCAATGGCGTCCAATGTAGGCGTTTCGAGAGTCCTCACATCTTCGAATGTTTTTTTTTTTTTTTTTACGCACAGCACAGCCGTAAGAGGTCTGAAATCACATCTTGTGGGGAATATGTCACTGCAATGCCGTTGTCTGGGCCATATCCTATCATGAACAATGCTATCCACTCCTCAAAAACAATTTTCCAATATTCAAATGTTATCTGTACTCTCACCAGTAATTATTTCGACGAGGGTTAGAGATCGGACGGGATTTAAAGGATCTTTATACTCTTCCACTAAGACGAGAATGAAAAAAATATCAATACCACAATCAAAATGTTTCAGTAGCTTGACGCCTTACTGCTGAGACTATCAAAGGAAATCGATGTTTTGAGTATATGTCCTTACATCTTACTGATATCAGATTAGACATTTATAATATACAAAACATGTGGACTACATTGCTAGTCACGGGTTTTCTGCACATCTTTACAGGCGTCGACTATGACTGTGGTCACGGCAGCAGCCGCTGTGGTGCTTGTAGTGGTACAAAACCTGCAACACACTTCAGCTCTCTCTGTTAGTCGGCCACAACCTGTCCTTCCTGTTGGAGGACAACGTCACCATCAACAACAGGAGGAAGAACAGGTCGCGGCGCACCTCCTGGCCGAGGTAGCTGGCGGGCGCCTCGCCTCCTGCCACGCCATCCTCCTAACTTACTCTCCCTCCTCCGCCCGTCTCCACTACGTGCTAGGCGCCGTGAGGCTCAAGGATGAGTTTCTGGTCTTCAGATATTCAGATATAGTCACGTGTATAATATTTTTAACTTAGTATTGCTTGTTTTTATGGCAGGTAGTCATTGGTGTATTTCTGGCGTAATAACGAAGGATGCTCAAAATAACAGTATTCAAAATATCAATAATTCTGACCGTGACGAAGTAGGCTCATTGAACGGATGTTACATTATAAGTGAAATTTTTACTGTCACCACTGCAATATATCTTTTATTAACGTAATCTTTGCTATCAAACATACCCATAAAAATAAGGATCAAATTGACTGCCTGCTAGTTTAATTTTGTCTAGGTTGGAAATGGAAGCTCATTCACCTGTCGTACTTGATCCGCTATATTTCTTCATTACTCTGCCGAATGCAAAACCGTAGAGAATATTCATTTGATATTCGTATTTATTTTCTTACGAGCTGACATCCTTTCCTGCTTGCGTGGTCCCTCAAAAAATTTTCATATGATCTCGACCATCTAGATATCAAAAACGAATTTACGAAAAATCGGAACTGTAGTAAATACGAAATAACACGTATGCGTAAACCATATTTCAGCTACAGTCATAAAATTTAAGAGAAAAATAATATTCAGTGTGAAGTATCGTATTTGGCATTATCATCCTACTGGAAGAACCTCGAGGACAGTTCTGTAAGGAGTAAGACCGAACACACTTGCTACACCACACTTGTGGAGAGACAACTTGTGACAGCTTTGCGTTCCCGTCTTGTTTCGTAGTTGTTGAAAACGTGCGAGTGAACGCTTACGAATTTTTCGCAAATTGGACTCATGTTGTAGCTGGTAAGGATTTCTCGCTGACAAATCATGTAAAAGTAGAACTCTCGCTTAACTGTTTATATATATATATATATATATATATATATATATATATATATATATATATATATATATATATATATATATTTATATATATATATCCCTGGGGATAGGGGAGAAAGAATACTTCCCACGTATTCCCTGCGTGTCGTAGAAGGCGACTAAAAGGGAAGGGAGCGGGGGGCTGGAAATCCTCCTCTCATTTTTTTTTTTTTTTTTCCAAAAGAAGGAACAGAGAAGGGGGTCAGGTGAGGATACTCCCTCAAAGGCCCAGTCCTCTGTTCTTAACGCTACCTCGCTATCGCGGGAAATGGCGAATAGTATAAAAAAAAAAAAAAAAAAATATATATATATATATATATATATATATATATATATATATATATATATATATATATATATATTAATTTCTTTATCCTCGCTTAAAAGCGCAAATTTTCGTTTCTCTATCCTTCCTCCATATTTCTTTTTATCATATATATATATATATATATATATATATATAGATAGATAGATAGATAGATAGATAGATAGATAGAGAGATAGATATAGATAGATAGATTCGAGAGGAAATTAGCTTGAAATTTTCAAAAGTAACTTAAGTACAACACTCCTACAGGTGCAGAGGACTATGACCCATTCGTTTTTGGTCTATGACGTGGAGACCTTCGTCAAAAACTCTCCGCCCGAGCTACCTATCCTGGGGCGCCGGCCCCCACACTCCCACGGCACCTATTGCATCGCCTTCTACATCCTGGCCCCACTATCCCTCGTGGTCACGGCCCTCACCACCATCCCCAAGTCAGGTGAGCATTAGTAACGTCATCACAGCATCTCCTCAGGGTAACGCAGGAAGAAAACGTTTAAGCTATGGTCATCAGCAAATATTCATATAATGCGCATTCTATTACACACACACACACACACACACACACACACACACACACACACACAATTACTATATATATGGCTTCATTAACTTGAATCACTCGTGCAGTAAGCGACCACTAAAAAGGTCTGTGAATAATGCTTGACTTCTTTATAATCCCCATACCTTCCGTATTCAACTTTCTACCTTGTCTGTTCTGCTTGAGGTTGTTGTAGTGTGAATTTCTTACGACAGTTACTTTTCTATATTATCCACACTTTTGACTTTATTCTTTTAAAATAAAAAAATCTAATGCCTGGTATGAGCATCACTCTTCGTTGAAAAAGAGCCACTTTAAACTGAACACTCTAACTTGCCTGCTGTACGATGATAATAAATTCTAACGCACTTCACATTCTCAAAACGTTGTGATATTTTTTCATTATAAGACTTTATAATCTGCAAATATTCTCCTTCTGTAGCTTTAATTCTTGATAGTTTTCTGTTGAACATATTACGTGAAAGGAGAAAAAATCAGAAAGAATCAATGTGACGAATATTCTATGGGACACAAAATTAACCGAGGCTGGAAATAGGTTCTTATAACTAATGTCCATCGGATCCTCTGTAGGGCTATAACACCTCTATACAACCTTCTCATAACCTTTCACGGTAAATTTACGAGTGATTCTTCGCCATCCTTCCATCTTTACCGTTTGCGGACTGATCCCTTCTATCCTCTTGGCGAACAGACTGGTTCCCTGGCGCCATCAAGCACTTCGTCTGCTACCCCGGCACCAGCCTCACCATCAGCACCTTGGAGGACGAGCCTTCGCTGCTTGAGGCCTACAACACCCTCTACGTAGGCCACAATCCACACTACCTTCCCGAAGACCCGAGGACGTGGCACATCAACCTCCTCTGTATGTACCCTGCGGCTACTGGAACAGCAGCTGCTTCTTGAGGAATGCTGATTGAATCTGATGACAAACTTCCAAGGCTAACACAATCGAATTTAGTCATCATTGCTCCCTTTGCTGTAAAGGTTCTCAAACCTCCATCTTAGGATTATTTGAGGCTCTCATATATTACTCGGGTTGTCGAGGTTTTCATGTCTCAGTCTATTTAGTTAGACTACTATTTCAGTTTTGAAAGCTATTACATTTCATCTTGCTTAAATAAGATCCTTCTATACCTCTGAATATAACCAGGGCCCCTATTTCAGCTTATGACCCATGCCTCAGTTTAGTTACCTGGACCCCATATGTCTCAGCATTACATCACAGCTCCCAAGCTTGAGCTTAGCAATCAGAGTCTGCAAATCTTATCCATCAACACATTACTATTTACAGTGAAAATACGAATCCTTGTTTTGATATGCACCCGTAATCAACCAATGCAAATAACCTGTGTACCCACGAATATTTGTTATGCATTGACATTTTGCATCATCAAGTAATACACATTCATATTTCAAAGGAATGAATAACTTCACGATAGCTCAGCGAAGCTTCACTGTACCGAGATACCCTGAAACACATATATGAATAGACATATTGATATTTTCCTTTTACCTAATTGCCTTTCCTGCATTAGTGAGGTAGCGTCAGGAACAAAGGAAGAAATTGCCTTACACACATCCAGTCCAGAAGCGACAAGTTTACTTCACCGCCACACAAGAACTCACCATCCAGAGACAAACCCCACAGGCAGGCCTCTCCATGGTTTATCGTCGCCACCTCACCTGCACTGCCTCTCCCCATTAATAGCAAGTCTCGCCCACCCTCCCCCTCCATATACGACATCGATCCAATTAATTCTATACAATGCACGCCTCTTGCTCTATTGAATATTCAGACCCCGCTATCTTCACAAGCTCCTTCACTCCACCCCTTCATCTTCTCGGTCTCTATCTTGCCACACCAACTTCTGATACACACACACACACACACACACACACACACACACACATATATATATATATATATATATATATATATATATATATATATATATATATATATATATATATATATATTAAACAGATAACCCTCTCTTTAAAGGCTTTTGCAGCCCAATGCTGCGTCCCTTCAAGTAGTAGGAAAATGCGCGTTCTTTTGAAGTGATGCGGTCTCGTCGAAGGTAACCTCTGGCAGCCGGGGTCCGGTAACACCTATAAATATTTCTTTTAAGCAAACTGTCCCTTCTGTCCTGGAGGCCGGCCTGAGATCATATTGCGGAATCGCTGGAGTCCTGGACGAGGCTTCCAGGAGGACTCCGACCTCTTTCCCAATCTCTTCCTGGACTTCAACGGTCACACCTTCAGGTGGGTGGGTCCCTGAGGGCCTATGTGTGTCACACGGTAACCTAGACACTACTTCCCAACACTTAATTTCCTCCACCTTAAGCATTCTTATCAGCTGACAGGGTTTAGCCAGACTTTTAAAAACAATATACACGAAATTGATCAACAACATCAACAACTATGTGGTTCAATATGCGTTTATTATAAATAATATACACTTAAAGAAAAAAAATGCACTGAAATACAAGGAATTATAATTTTGTCAAAAACGATGGCAAAATGACGATGATGAGTGATGCAGAAGGGAATCTAGGAACTTAATATTTCAACGTAGCGTCTCTTTAATCCTAGCTGTGTGTCGACTAATGTGGATTTCGGAAGACGCTCATATTTTTCTTTAATACCACGATAGATGTTATCTGTCAGTTTGTATATTTGTATATTCTGGGAAGAGAGTTTTAGCTTCGTTACCCCATCTTAACCTTGTATACATACAATGTCAACACTCCAGTTTACGCCAGGTACCCAATCATCAACCAATCCATTACGAGAGGATGAGCAGCTGGATTGAACGTGAAATGGCAATCCTATCCGGGACTCAATCCCAGGCCTGGTATTCGGGTTTATCTGTGTATGTACGGTATGCAGAATGGGAGCACGGTGTATTTTATGGGCGAACAATTAATAATTACAAAAACAGCCTCTCTTGGTATAACATATGAATGATTTTTAGACTGGCAACAGTTAGGATAAGCCTCAACGGTTCCTCTTCTTCATGGTAATGAACCATCAGTTATCTTCCTCTCTCCAAAAAGAGAGTACGCAAGATACCAGACTCCAATGGCACAGTAACTCACAAGTCTTCCAGTAATAGTTTATTAGAGGCAGGAGGTGGTGGTGGTGGTAGGGTCTTTAAGTAATGCCTTCCCAAGGGGGATGCTGATGGTGTTTCCATTGCAGGGCTGTGACGAACAGCTTCCCCCCGTTCAGCCACTACTCCTCAGGGAACTCCACACACCCGCTAGCAATGGAGGACTGTCTGGACAAGAGGATCGTTGATGCCGTGGCCAAAGTTCATAATTTCTCATACCAGGTCAGATCTTTTTTTCTCTCTCTCTCTCTCCTAACCTTCCGTTCGTCACTTTTCATAACAACAGTGTATATACGAAAAGCACATCTCGTGGGCAGCTTTTACTTCAAGAGCTTTCCTTTATATTTTTAACCTTAAATTGAGTTGGGAAGCCATAATTTCATTTTGTATCATGTACGCAATCTGACAATAAAAGACATCTTATGTCAATCGTTACGCTATAGCCTCTGTAGCGAAACATAACATGCTCAAAAGTTGATACAATACACAATGTCCAAAGATGATATTATGTTTTGAAACACACTGTTTGAACGGTGGATCTGTGGTGGTAAAAGCAGGTGTTTGAGCCAGAGGACGGACTGTGGGGCTACCAACTGGAAAACGGAAGCTTCACAGGGGTACTGGGCGAAATACAACACTACAAGGCGGATTTCTCGCTCGATCTCTCCATTACCGCTGAACGGGAGGAGGTTATCGACTATACCATCGGTTATCACTGGGAACCCCTAACCTTCGTCACCAGCAAGCCCCAGGTGAGCGTGCTTTCACGAGCGAGGTTCGGCTCAAAGTGGTGGGGGCTACGACTCGCGAGAGAGAGTGTGGGGGTAACCAGCGAGCCACAGATGTAAGCTAGGTTCGGGGACGCGAAGAACCGCCAGTGTGTGTGTGTGTGTGTACCTCGGCTTCTCACACGCTGAGAAACATTTTTTTTTTTTTTTTCATACTATTCGCCATTTCCCGCGATAGCGAGGTAGCGTTAAGAACAGAGGACTGGGCCTTTGAGGGAATATCCTCACCTGGCCTCCTTCTCTGTTCCTTCTTTTGGAAAATTAAAAAAAAAACGAGAGGGGAGGATTTCCAGCTCCCCGCTCCCTTCCCTTTTAGTCGCCTTCTACGACACGCAGGGAATAAATATGAGGTCCATCCCTCCCTTCCCGCTACGTCTTGTGCATGTCATGATACTAATTAATGATATAAATAACTGTCCTAAACTCCTTGGAGCGCCCGGGATCGTACCTTGGTCGATGGTTTACGCCGTGGATTTCAAGACCGATGAGAATTGATAGAAAATCTATCATGCTCCGGCAAGACACGACTGACATAATAATGACAAAATTGATGATAACGATAATGACACTAATGTTAACTAATGTTAATCATAATTTTGAAATTCGTAGTTACCCAGTACTGGTTTTCAGTGTGAATTCATGTTTGATTTTAAAGATAAGCCTTATGTTACTTTCTGCATTAATTCTGGTTATGATGAGAGTCAGACTTTCATTGCAAAATATTCCTCTCTATCTTAAGTAGTGATAAGGCGATAAGCCCACAAGTCACTGCATAGCCTTACGATAAGGTATGACACATTAGTTGATTTAGATGGGGTAGCCAAGAAACAAATTATACGGAGATATATATAGTAAAAAGAAGATATTCATCAGTGGTTATTTAATGTAGTGATTCTTAAATGTAAGGAACGTAGTCAGATATAATATGCCTTTAAGAATTCAAGTATATTCATAAAAACTAATTAGCTAGATCACATATATGGATGATACGCTGTTTAAAGTGACACACATGAATGAGCAACCGTTGTGATAGTTTACCACATTCAACACAATGTTCTAAGGCAAGACTCCTTTGGTTTACCCTAAGCCGCTACCTCAGTGGCTGGCTCTGGTGAGACCATACCAGGCGTACGTGTGGCTGTGTTTCTTGCTCCTGCTGACGGTGGCAGGCCCCATCTATTGGCTCCTACAGAAGCTCTCGGGTGGATCCCAGTCCTTGGGCGAGGCTGCTTTCCTAATGTACGCCTCAATGTTTGCCCAGGTAAGGTTTCCCCGTCTGACAGTTTCCTGCCTTTGTAATATGCTAGGTGTGTGTGTGTGTGTGTGTGTGTGTGTGTGTGTGTGTGTGTGTGTGGTAAAACAAAATGTGTGCGCGCGTTGTACCATTCATATACGAGGTGTTGCGTGAGAGGCTTTATGTGGTGTGTCTGTCATGTATGTGCGTTGGTTTACTGATGTGGTTATATGTATCGCACTTCAATGTCTTTGTAAAAGGTAAACAAAAAAAATGCATATTTTGTAGAGGCACTTTGCAGTCTCTGTGACCTGTGCAAACAACAGTTTATAAAGTGTAAATGTCAAATTCTCGTCTCTGTCAAGCGGTTTATCAGTTTAAATGAATATCCTGTTATCACACTGTGTGCAAAGACTCCCCTATTCGCTGTTCTGAGCAAGCATAGCGCATTCTTTCTAAGTTCGTGAGCACATCAACTCTACCAACGCAGCATAAACACTGAATTTAAGGCTACTTCAACCAGGACTTAAACAGAATTTATAAAAAGACCTGACTGCGCAGTGTTTGCAGCCAATGTATATCCCACACCCACTCCTCATTCACACTTACGGTAAGTAAAACTAACGCAACATGACCTGACCCCAACTGATGTTTCCACGCTTATTTTTCGTATTTCTGTACCACACATACGTCATATAAATGTACATTTCTAAAGAATCCACAGTGCAAGCAACAAAAAAAACCTGAATTCCTAAACAAGATTCCTCCGTGTTTACTTGCGGCAACTGATCGGGGAAACACAAAAACTAAAGCAAGACTTACCTCGACGCAGGGACGAAAGTGGCCCTCGAGCACGACGGTGAGGCTGTACTCGGTGTTCTGGCTCCTCTTCTGCCTGGTGGTGACGGTGTCCTACGTGAGCAACCTGACCGCCTTCCTGACGGTACCGGCGCTCTCCCCCACCGTCGACACCCTGGAGGAGCTGGTCGACTCCAACTTCGTCTGGGGCATCAACGACTTTGGCGCAGCGGACTACCAGCTCTTCAAGACCAGCAAGGTAAACAGATTGTCTGGAAAAGAAAACAAAAATCAGGGTGCTTGCTGGGTAAGGTCTCGTGCAATAAGAATCTGAATATACTACAGTCTGTCGTGAATTAGTCACTCCTGCAAATGTTGGTTGAACCTGCACTCCAGAAATTTCTTTTTTTTTACCCTCTTTGCTTGTCGACCCCCCCCCCCTTTTTTTTTTTCTTTTTTAGGTACCCCTCTATCAAGAGATTTTCCGAGGCCTGACCTTCTGCCCGTCGCTGGTGGAGTGTATACAGCAGGCGCTGGACGAGAGGTTCGCTTTCATCTCCTTCCAGACTTACCTCCGGGACGCCATAGCCATGCACTTCATCGACAAGAACGGCGACACGCAGGTCTACCTCGCCAAGGGCAGCTTCTTCCCGGCTGACACTGGCTTCGCTGTACACCAGGGATCTCCCATGAAGGCAAGCCTCTGGTTGCCTCACTGCAGTCTCCTGTGGTAAATGACTCATGTAATTATTTAGAGACGATAATAAGTTTCAGACAGAAAAACAATGCCTCATTTACACACACACACACACACACACACACACACACATATATATATATATATATATATATATATATATATATATATATATATATATATATATACCTTAGCCCAAGCCAAGAACCCAATTTGTTGAACAACCCCTGAGCAAGAATGAACAGCTGAGTTGCCTGTGGACCGACTACCGCAACCAGGATTTGAGAGAGAGAGAGAGAGAGAGAGAGAGAGAGAGAGAGAGAGAGAGAGAGAGAGAGAGAGAGAGAGAGAGAGAGATTTTCCAGACGCTTCTTTTTTTTTCAAGGAGAACAACTTGTTTCCAGCGGGTGTTCGACCGTACCCTGCGTCGGCTGTTAGAAGGAGGCTTCGTGTCCAGGTGGATGATGATGCTCATCGAGAAGCACACGCTGGCCACACGCCGGGAGGCCTCGGTGAGTGGTGTTGGCCAGGAAGGATCACAGCAGGGGGGGCACAGGTGCCAGCAGGTGTAGTAAGCTATTTTCACTGCACCGAGAGGGAGTTTTATACTCTCATGGCCCCCGCCTCCCGATGTCTTCAAACTTTCCTTACAGTTGTAGTCTCCCTTTTCGCCTTATTTACTTTTGTACTCTGTCCACATGCACAGTTACAGGTGTGCGGTGGTGTTGGGCCAGGTGTGTAGCGGGGTTGGCCCCATGGTAAGGTTGGACCACAAGGCCGGAGTGTGGTAGGGATGCACATCAGGGCCAGTGTGCGGTGGAGCTGGTCCATAGGGCAGGTGTGTGTGTGTGTGTGTGTGTGTGTGTGTGTGTTTTTGTGTGGGGGGGGGTGGTTGAACTACATGGTGGGTGTGTGAGTCGGGCTAGACCACAGGGCTGGTGTGTGGTTGTGGGGCTAGACCCCAGTAAAGGTGTGTGTGTGAGAGAGAGAGAGAGAGAGAGAGAGAGAGAGAGAGAGAGAGAGAGAGAGAGAGAGAGAGAGAGAGAGAGAGAGCGGGTGTCTGGTGACATGTAATAACACAGGAGACATGTGGAGGGGGTCAATATATAAGTCAGAAATCACGTAACGGCATTCTGTGTCGTTCGCTGCCTTCCTTGTGGCGGTGACAGAGAGCTGCGGCAGAACGTGGTGAAAGCAAGGCGCCTTCAACCCAGCTGAGCCTCACCATGTACCACCTTCAGGGCGTCTTCCTCGTCTACGCCGCCGGCCTCCTGCTCTGTGCAATCTTACTCACGTGTGAAGTGGCCCTCCATGGCCTCTATAACAGCAGGAACAAGTAGTACTAATGACCTCATCATATCGTCCAATGCAACGGGACGAGCGACAGGAAGTGCTGATATCCGACTTAGCAACATATTGTAAAATCACCACATACTCTTCTATCATGATTTGTATTGTCTTGTCTCTTCCAAAGTGGGTTAGGAAAACTTTGACCGTTGATGGTGAAGTGTCCGATTTATTGTTCCTTATATAACACCAAAATATTATTCCGGTAACATGTTGTGTACACTCTTTTCTTCAATTACCTCTCGTTTACTGGTAAAAAACTAAACAAAAAATTGCCTCTTTACATCCATATTCACTCCATCGCTTTAAGCGCAATCTTGAGTTTATCGCCAACATTATGTCTGCTTTATGATTCTAATCACTCACTCGCTCACGCCCCCATGATCCTAAGACGC
The DNA here is from genome assembly GCF_036320965.1 of Panulirus ornatus. NCBI lineage: Eukaryota > Metazoa > Arthropoda > Malacostraca > Decapoda > Palinuridae > Panulirus > Panulirus ornatus. The sequence continues at coordinate 5,448,661 of NC_092240.1, forward strand.
GTCGTGCATGTATCCAAATCCTCAAAGACTTTTAATCCTCCTTAATCATGGAATCTGTGCCTTAGCTACAATAAACACCTGTCTGAATTTTCCCATCTGTCACATTACATATCAAACATGAAGATATTCCTGTCTTATACTTTCCACGTATTAGTTGGATATCATTTCCCCAGCAATAACATTTCACATACACTCGTGTTAGCTTATATTTCTTCCAATTTCATGGTGTTACAGGGGATGGCTGGGTGTCCTGGCCCGCGCTACGAAGCGGTGCATGAGGGTGGGGGGGTTGTAACAGTCTACATAAAAAATCATATTATCGGGGAGGGTGTGGGTGTTGGCTCGCGTTACAGGGAGTTTCATTGTGGGGTGGAAGTTGTCTGTGGGGGTTATCATGCAACTCCCCTTCATTCGAGATTTCTGCATGTTCATACTTCCTGAAAATTGAATGTCAACTTTAGGTATTCATACACACTGGAATTAACATGCCAGACGTATATTTGCGACAAGCCAGACATATGCTTGTGACAAACACACAAAAACCGTACGCCATATCTAAACTACTGTACACGTATAACAATACTTAATAAACAAAATTCGTGTTCTTCAATGCACTTCAGAACATTTCATGAACCTCTAGGAGTGTTGCTCAATGCTTGACATCCTTGTCTAATAAACGAATATGTAATGTCGCATCACTATTTACCAACCCTTGAAAAAGAGTTGGGAAGTAGTAGGAGAGAAAGGATACTGCCTTATGTTGTTATAGCCGGTCCTGTCAAGGCCAGCATCAAGAATAACCTGGGGCAAAATAAGACTCAGAGAAGAATCTTGATATTCGGAAAAGTCTGAGAAAATGTCAACTATACTGCTATACTTGAGGTAAACATGGAATATATATATATATATATATATATATATATATATATATATATATATATATATATATATAATAATAATGCTCTCAGGTACCGATAGATACCCATGCAAATATGCAGATTATATTCTAAAATTGCCTTCGTTTCAGAGGTCAATTAAAGATCATATACCCGACCAAGCGACATTTTAACCCCAGATATGTATTCAGCATGAAAAATAATACTTATAATGAGATTTTGAAGAAAATCTATTTTTCTGCGAAAAATAACAAAAATTGAAGAGTATTTTTCAGCTCAAAATACGTTATCTTTAAAATTTGAAATATATCATATTCAAACGCTTCGAAACTTAATGTAACCATGGAAAACATATCATAATCCTCTAAGTTACCGATATATACCCAGTAAATACGATGCAAATCAACATATAATACTCTAAAATTGACTTCTTTTTACATCTTAATTAAAGATCGTATACACGACTAAACGACATTTTAACACTAGATTTGAATTCAGCATGAAAAAAATACTTATGAACAGGTTTTGAAGGAAATCTATTTTTCTGAGAAAAACAAAGAAAATTGAAGGTAATAGGTCAGGGTAATTTTTACGTCAAAAAACTTTTTCCTTCAAATTTCAAACACATCATTTTCGAACATTTCTATACACTGTGTAATAATGGAAAATATATCATAATGCTCTCAGTTACCAATAGAAACCCAGTAAATACGATGAAAATGAAAATATTATTCAAAAATTGCCTTCTTTTCGTATCTTAATTGAAGATCAAATAGACAACTAAACGACATTTTAACCCTACATTTGAATTCAGCATGAAAAATAATACTTCTGAAGAGGTTTTGAAGGAAATCTATTTTTCTAAAAAGAATGCCGAAAATTGAAGGTAATAGTTCAGGGTATTTTTGAGCTCAAAATACTTTTCGTTTCAAATTTCAAGTATATCATATTCAAACACTTCTATAATCTTTGTATTCATGGAAAATATATCATAAAGTTACCAGTAGATACAAGGTAAATACGATGCAAATCAACATATAATACTCTAAAATTAATTTCTTTTCAAATCTTAATTAAAGATCATATAGATGACTAAACGACATTTTTAACACTAGATTTGAATTCAGCATGAAATATAATACTTATGATAACGTTTTTGAAGTAAATCTATTTTTCTGAGAAAATAACGAAAATTGAAGGTAATAGTTCAGGGTAATTTTTTCGTCAAAAAACTTTTTCCTTCAAATTTCAAACACATCATTTTCGAACATTTCTATACACTGTGTAATAATGGAAAATATATCATAATGCTCTCAGTTACCAATAGAAACCAAGTAAAAACGATGAAAATGAAAATATTATTCAAAAATTGCCTTCTTTTCACATATTAATTGAAGATCAAATAGACAACTAAATGACATTTTAACCCTAGATTTGAATTCAGTATGAAAAATAATACTTCTGAAGAGGTTTTGAAGGATATCTATTTTTCTAAGAAAAATGCCGAAAATTGAAGGTAATAGTTCAGGGTATTTTTGAGCTCAAAATACTTTTTGTTTCAAATTTCAAACATATCATGTTCAAACACTTCTATAATCTTTGTATTCATGGAAAATATATCATAATGCTCTCAGTTACCAATAGATACCAGGTAAATACGATGCAAATCAACATATAATACTCTAAAATTAATTTCTTTTCAAATCTTAATTAAAGATCATATAGATGACTAAACGACATTTTAACACAAGATTTGAATTCAGCATGAAATATAATACTTATGATAATGTTTTGAAGCAAATCTATTTTTCTGAGAAAATAACGAAAATTGAAGGTAATAGTTCAGGGTAATTTTTTCGTCAAAAAACTTTTTCCTTCAAATTTCAAACACATCATTTTCGAACATTTCTATACACTGTGTAATAATGGAAAATATATCATAATGCTCTCAGTTACCAATAGAAACCAAGTAAAAACGATGAAAATGAAAATATTATTCAAAAATTGCCTTCTTTTCACATATGAATTGAAGATCAAATAGACAACTAAATGACATTTTAACCCTAGATTTGAATTCAGTATGAAAAATAATACTTCTGAAGAGGTTTTGAAGGAAATCTATTTTTCTAAGAAAAATGCCGAAAATTGAAGGTATTTTTGAGCTCAAAATACATTTTGTTTCAAATTTCAAACATATCATGTTCAAACACTTCTATAATCTTTGTATTCAAAGAAAATATATCATAATGCTCTCAGTTACCAATAGATACCAGGTAAATACGATGCAAATCAACATATAATACTCTAAAATTAATTTCTTTTCAAATCTTAATTAAAGATCATATAGATGACTAAACGACATTTTAACACTAGATTTGAATTCAGCATGAAATATAATACTTATGATAATGTTTTGAAGTAAATCTATTTTTCTGAGAAATAACGAAAATTGAAGGTAATAGTTCAGGGTAATTTTTTCGTCAAAAAACTTTTTCCTTCAAATTTCAAACACATCAATTTCGAACATTTCTATACACTGTGTAATAATGGAAAATATATCATAATGCTCTCAGTTACCAATAGAAACCAAGTAAAAACGATGAAAATGAAAATATTATTCAAAAATTGCCTTCTTTTCACATATTAATTGAAGATCAAATAGACAACTAAATGACATTTTAACCCTAGATTTGAATTCAGTATGAAAAATAATACTTCTGAAGAGGTTTTGAAGGATATCTATTTTTCTAAGAAAAATGCCGAAAATTGAAGGTTCAGGGTATTTTTGAGCTCAAAATACTTTTTGTTTCAAATTTCAAACATATCATGTTCAAACACTTCTATAATCTTTGTATTCACAGAAAATATATCATAATGCTCTCAGTTACCAATAGATACCAGGTAAATACGATGCAAATCAACATATAATACTCTAAAATTAATTTCTTTTCAAATCTTAATTAAAGTTCATATAGATAACTAAACGACATTTTAACACTAGATTTGAATTCAGCATGAAATATAATACTTATGATAATTTTTTGAAGTACATCTATTTTTCTGAGAGAATAACGAAAATTGAAGGTAATAGTTCAGGGTAATTTTTTCTCAAAAAAATTTTTCCTTCAAATTTCAAACACATCAATTTCGAACATTTCTATACACTGTGTAATATTGGAAAATATATCATAATGCTCTCACCTACCAATAGAAACCAAGTAAAAACGAAGAAAATGAAAATATTATTCAAAAATTGCCTTCTTTTCACATATGAATTGAAGATCAAATAGACAACTAAATGACATTTTAACCCTAGATTTGAATTCAGTATGAAAAATAATACTTCTGAAGACGTTTTGAAGGATATCTATTTTTCTAAGAAAAATGCCGAAAATTGAAGGTAATAGTTCAGGGTATTTTTGAGCTCAAAATACTTTTGTTTCAAATTTCAAACATATCATGTTCAAACACTTCTATAATCTTTGTATTCAAAGAAAATATATCATAATGCTCTCAGTTACCAATAGATACCAGGTAAATACGATGCAAATCATCATATAATACTCTAAAATTAATTTCTTTTCAAATCTTAATTAAAGTTCATATAGATAGCTAAACAACATTTTAAAACGAGATTTGAATTCAGCATGAAATATAATACTTATGATAATGTTTTGAAGCAAATCTATTTTTCTGAGAAAATAACGAAAATTGAAGGTAATAGTTCAGGGTAACTTTTTCGTCAAAAAACATTTTCCTTCAAATTTCAAACACATCATTTTCGAACATTTCTATACACTGTGTAATATTGGAAAATATATCATAATGCTCTCAGTTACCAATAGATACCAAGTAAAAACGATGAAAATGAAAATATTATTCAAAAATTGCCTTCTTTTCACATATGAATTGAAGATCAAATAGACAACTAAATGACATTTTAACCCTAGATTTGAATTCAGTATGAAAAATAATACTTCTGAAGACGTTTTGAAGGAAATCTATTTTTCTAAGAAAAATGCCGAAAATTGAAGGTAATAGTTCAGGGTATTTTTGAGCTCAAAATACTTTTTGTTTCAAATTTCAAACATATCATATTCAAACACTTCTATAATCTTTGTATTCGAGGAAAATATATCATAATGCTCTCATTTACCAGTAGATACAAGGTAAATACGATGCAAATCAACATATAATACTCTAAAATTAATTTCTTTTCAAATCTTAATTAAAGATCATATAGATGACTAAACGACATTTTTAACACTAGATTTGAATTCAGCATGAAATATAATACTTATGATAATGTTTTGAAGCAAATCTATTTTTCTGAGAAAATAACGAAAATTGAAGGTAATAGTTCAGGGTAATTTTTTCGTCAAAAAACTTTTTCCTTCAAATTTCAAACACATCATTTTCGAACATTTCTATACACTGTGTAATAATGGAAAATATATCATAATGCTCTCAGTTACCAATAGAAACCTAGTAAAAACGATGAAAATGAAAATATTATTCAAAAAGTGCCTTCTTTTCACATATTAATTGAAGATCAAATAGACAACTAAATGACATTTTAACCCTAGATTTGAATTCAGTATGAAAAATAATACTTCTGAAGAGGTTTTGAAGGAAATCTATTTTTCTAAGAAAAATGCCGAAAATTGAAGGTAATAGTTCAGGGTATTTTTGAGCTCAAAATACTTTTTGTTTCAAATTTCAAACATATCATGTTCAAACACTTCTATAATCTTTGTATTCAAGAAAATATATCATAATGCTCTCAGTTACCAATAGATACCAGGTAAATACGATGCAAATCAACATATAATACTCTAAAATTAATTTCTTTTCAAATCTCATTTCAAGATCATATAGATGACTAAACGACATTCTAACACTAGATTTGAATTCAGCATGAAATATAATACTCATGATATCGTTTTGAAGCAAATCATTTTTCTGAGAAAATAACGAAAATTGAAGGTAATATTTCAGGGTATTTTTGAGCTCAAAATACTTTTTGTTTCAAATTTCAAACATATCATGTTCAAACACTTCTATAATCTTTGTATTCATGGAAAATATATCATAATGCTCTCAGTTACCAGTAGATACCAGGTAAATACGAGGCAAATCAACATATAATACTCTAAAATTGATTTCTTTTCAAATCTTAATTAAAGATCATATAGATGTTTAAACGACATTTTTAACACCAGATTTGAATTCATCATGAAATATAATACTTATGATAATGTTTTGAAGTAAATCTATTTTCTCAGAAAATAACGAGAATTAAAGATAATAGTTCAGGGTAATTTTTTCGTCAAAAAACTTTTTCCTTCAAATTTCAAACACATCAATTTCGAACATTTCTATACACTGTGTAATAATGGAAAATATATCATAATGCTCTCAGTTACCAACAGAAACCAAGTAAAAACGATGAAAATGAAAATATTATTCAAAAATTGCCTTCTTTTCACATCTTAATTGAAGATCAAATAGACAACTAAATGACATTTTAACCCTAGATTTGAATTCAGTATGAAAAATAATACTTCTTAAGAGGTTTTGAAGGATATCTATTTTTCTAAGAAAAATGCCGAAAATTGAAGGTAATAGTTCAGGGTATTTTTGAGCTCAAAATACCTTTTGTTTCAAATTTCAAACATATCATGTTCAAACACTTCTATAATCTTTGTATTCATGGAAAATATATCATAATGCTCTCTGTTACCAATAGATAGAAGGTAAATACGATGAAAATCAACTTATAATACTCTAAAATTAATTTCTTTTCAAATCTTAATTAAAGATCATAATGACAACTAAACGACATTTTAACACTACATTTGAATTCAGCATGAAATATAATACTTATGATAATGTTTTGAAGCAAATCTATTTTTCTGAGAAAATAACGAAAATTGAAGGTAATAGTTCCGGGTAACTTTTTCGTCAAAAAACTTTTTCCTTCAAATTTCAAACACAACATTTTCGAACCATTTCTATACACTGTGTAATATTGGAAAATATATCATAATGCTCTCAGTTACCAATAGAAACCAAGTAAATACGATGAAAATGAAAATATTATTCAAAAAGTGCCTTCTTTTCACATATTAATTGAAGATCAAATATACAACTAAATGACATTTTAACCCTAGATTTGAATTCAGTATGAAAAATAATACTTCTGAAGAGGTTTTGAAGGAAATCTATTTTTCTAAGAAAAATGCCGAAAATTGAAGGTAATAGTTCAGGGTATTTTTGAGCTCAAAATACTTTTTGTTTCAAATTTCAAACATATCATGTTCAAACACTTCTATAATCTTTGTATTCATGGAAAATATATCATAATGCTCTCAGTTACCAGTAGATACGAGGTAAATACGAGGCAAATCAACATATAATACTCTAAAATTAATTTCTTTTCAAATCTTAATTAAAGATCATATAGATGACTAAACGACATTTTTAACACTAGATTTGAATTCAGCATGAAATATAATACTCATGATAACGTTTTGAAGCAAATCTATTTTTCTGAGAAAATAACGAAAATTGAAGGTAATAGTTCAGGGTAACTTTTTCGTCAAAAACCATTTTCCTTCAAATTTCAAACATATCATTTTCGAACATTTCTATACACTGTGTAATCATGGAAAATATATCATAATGCTCTCACCTACCAATAGAAACCAAGTAAAAACGAAGAAAATGAAAATATTATTCAAAAATTGCCTTCTTTTCACATATGAATTGAAGATCAAATAGACAACTAAAAGACATTTTAACCCTAGATTTGAATTCAGTATGAAAAATAATACTTCTGAAGACGTTTTGAAGGATATCTATTTTTCTAAGAAAAATGCCGAAAATTGAAGGTAATAGTTCAGGGTATTTTTGAGCTCAAAATACTTTTTGTTTCAAATTTCAAACATATCATGTTCAAACACTTCTATAATCTTTGTATTCATGGAAAATATATCATAATGCTCTCTGTTACCAATAGATACAAGGTAAATACGATGCAAATCAACATATAATACTCTAAAATTAATTTCTTTTCAAATCTTAATTAAAGATCATAATGACAACTAAACGACATTTTAACACTACATTTGAATTCAGCATGAAATATAATACTTATGATAATGTTTTGAAGCAAATCTATTTTTCTGAGAAAATAACGAAAATTGAAGGTAATAGTTCAGGGTAACTTTTTCGTCAAAAACCATTTTCCTTCAAATTTCAAACACATCATTTTCGAACATTTCTATACACTGTGTAATCATGGAAAATATATCATAATGCTCTCAGTTACCAATATATACCTAGAAAAACGATGAAAATGAAAATATTATTCAAAAAGTGCCTTCTTTTCGCATTTTAATTGAAGATCAAATAGACAACTAAACGACATTTTAACCCTAGATTTAAATTCAGTATGGAAAATAATACTTCTTAAGAGGTTTTGAAGGAAATCTATTTTTCTAAGAAAAATGCTGAAAATTGAAGGTAATAGTTCAGGGTACTTTTGAGCTCAAAATACTTTTTGTTTCAAATTTCAAACATATCATGTTCAAACACTTCTATAATCTTTGTATTCATGGAAAATATATCATAATGCTCTCAGTTACCAATAGATAGAAGGTAAATACGATGTAAATCAACATATAATACTCTAAAATTAATCTCTTTTCAAATCTTAATTAAAGATCATATAGACAACTAAACGACATTTTTTACAATAGATTTGAGATCATTATGTAATATAATACTTATGATAATGTTTTGAAGTAAATCTATTTTTCTGAGAAAATAACGAAAATTGAAGGTAATTTTTTCGTCAAAAAACTTTTTTCTTCAAATTTCAAACATTTCTATACACTGTGTAATAATGGAAAATATATCATAATGCTTTCAGTTACCAATAGAAACCAAGTAAAAACGATGAAAATGAAAATATTATTCAAAAATTGCCTTCTTTTCACATATGAATTGAAGAGCAAATAGACAACTAAATGACATTTTAACCCTAGATTTGAATTCAGTATGAAAAATAATACTTCTGAAGACGTTTTGAAGGATATCTATTTTTCAAAGAAAAATGCTGAAAATTGAAGGTAATAGTTCAGGGTATTTTTAAGCTCAAAATACTTTTTGTTTCAAATTTCAAACATATCACGTTCAAACACCTCTATAATATTTGTATTCATGGAAAATATATCATAATGCTCTCAGTTACCAATAGATAGAAGGTAAATACGATGTAAATCAACATATAATACTCTAAAATTAATCTCTTTTCAAATCTTAATTAAAGATCATATAGACAACTAAACGACATTTTTTACACTAGATTTGAGATCATTATGTAATATAATACTTATGATAATATTTTGAAGTAAATCTATTTTTCTGAGAGAATAACGAAAATTGAAGGTAATAGTTCATGGTAATTTTTTCGTCAAAAAACTTTTTCCTTCAAATTTCAAACACATCAATTTCAAACATTTCTATACACTGTGTAATAATGGAAAATATATCATAATGCTTTCAGTTACCAATAGAAACCAAGTAAAAACGATGAAAATGAAAATATTATTCAAAAATTGCCTTCTTTTCACATATGAATTGAAGAGCAAATAGACAACTAAATGACATTTTAACCCTAGATTTGAATTCAGTATGAAAAATAATACTTCTGAAGAGGTTTTGAAGGAAATCTATTTTTCAAAGAAAAATGCCGAAAATTGAAGGTAATAGTTCAGGGTATTTTTGAGCTCAAAATACTTTTTGTTTCAAATTTCAAACATATCATATTCAAACACTTCTAAAATCTTTGTATTCGAGGAAAATATATCACAATGCTCTCATTTACCAGTAGATACAAGATAAATACGATGCAAATCAACATATAATACTCTAAAATTAATTTCTTTTCAAATCTTAATTAAAGATCATATAGATGACTAAACGACATTTTTAACACTAGATTTGAATTCAGCATGAAATATAATACTCATGATAACGTTTTGAAGCAAATCTATTTTTCTGAGAGAATAACGAAAATTGAAGGTAACAGTTCAGGGTAATTTTTTCGTTAAAAAAATGTTTCCTTCAAATTTCAAACACATCAATTTCAAACATTTCTATACACGGTGTAATAATGGAAAATATATCATAATGCTTTCAGTTACCAATAGAAACCAAGTAAAAACGATGAACATGAAAATATTCAAAAATTGCCTTCTTTTCACATATGAATTGAAGAGTAAATAGACAACTAAATGACATTTTAACAACAGATTTGAATTCACTATGAAAAATAATACTTCTGAAGAGGTTTTGAAGGATATCTATTTTTCAAAGAAAAATGCCGAAAATTGAAGGGTATTTTTGAGCTCAAAATACTTTTTGTTTCAAATTTCAAACATATCATATTCAAACACTTCTAAAATCTTTGTATTCGAGGAAAATATATCACAATGTTCTCATTTATCTATTATCTATTATCTATTGTTAAAATGTCATTTAGAAAATATATCATAATGCTCTCAGTTACCAATACATACCAGTTAAATACGATGCAAATCAACATATAATACCCTAAAATTAATTTCTTTTCAAATCTTAAATAAAGTTCATATAAATAAGTAAACGACATTTTAACACGAGATTTGAATTCAGCATGAAATATAATACTTATGATAGGTTTTGAAGTACATCTATTTTTCTGAGAGAATAACGAAAATTGAAGGTAATAGTTCAGGGTAATTTTTTCGTCAAAAAACTTTTTCCTTCAAATTTCAAACTCATCAATTTCAAACATTTCTATACACTGTGTAATAATGGAAAATATATCATAATGCTTTCAGTTACCAATAGAAACCAAGTAAAAACGATGAACATGAAAATATTATTCAAAAATTGCCTTCTTCTCACATATGAATTGAAGAGCAAATAGACAACTAAATGACATTTTAACCCTAGATTTGAATTCAGTATGAAAAATAATACTTCTGAAGAGGTTTTGAAGGAAATCTATTTTTCAAAGAAAAATTTTTGAGCTCAAAATACTTTTTGTTTCAAATTTCAAACATATCATATTCAAACACTTCTAAAATCTTTGTATTCGAGGAAAATATATCACAATGCTCTCATTTACCAGTAGATACAAGATAAATACGAAGCAAATCAACATATAATACTCTAAAATTAATTTCATTTCAAATCTTAATTAAAGATCATATAGATGACTAAACGACATTTTTAACACTAGATTTGAATTCAGCATGAAATATAATACTCATGATAACGTTTTGAAGCAAATCTATTTTTCTGAGAAAATAACGAAAATTGAAGGTAATTTTTTCGTGAAAAAACTTTTTCCTTCAAATTTTAAACACATCATTTTCGAACATTTCTATACACTGTGTAATAATGGAAAATATATCATAATGCTCTCAGTTACCAATAGAAACCTAGTAAAAACGATGAAAATGAAAATATTATTCAAAAAGCGCCTTCTTTTCACATCTTAATTGAAGATAAAACAGACAACTAAATGACATTTTAACCCTAGATTTGAATTCAGTATGAAAAATAATACTTCTTAAGAGGTTTTGAAGGATATCTATTTTTCTAAGAAAAATGCCGAAAATTGAAGGTAATAGTTCAGGGTAATTTTTTCGTCAAAAAACTTTTTCCTTCAAATTTCAAACACATCAATTTCGAACATTTCTATACACTGTGTAATAATGGAAAATATATCATAATGTTCTCACCTACCAATAGAAACCAAGTAAAAACGAAGAAAATGAAAATATTATTCAAAAATTGCCTTCTTTTCACATATGAATTGAAGATCAAATAGACAACTAAAAGACATTTTAACCCTAGATTTGAATTCAGTATGAAAAATAATACTTCTGAAGAGGTTTTGAAGGAAATCTATTTTTCTAAGAAAAATGCCGAAAATTGAAGGTAATAGTTCAGGGTATTTTTGAGCTCAAAATACTTTTTGTTTCAAATTTCAAACATATCATGTTCAAACACTTCTATAATCTTTGTATTCATGGAAAATATATCATAATGCTCTCAGTTACCAATAGATAGCAGGTAAATACGATGCAAATCAACATATAATACTCTAAAATTAATTTCTTTTCAAATCTTAATTAAAGATCATATAGATAACTAAACGACATTTTAACACTAGATTTGAATTCAGCATGAAATATAATACTTATGATAATGTTTTGAAGTAAATCTATTTTTCTGAGAAAATAACGAAAATTGAAGGTAATAGTTCAGGGTAACTTTTTCGTCAAAAAACTTTTTCCTTCAAATTTCAAACACATCATTTTCGAACATTTCTATACACTGTGTAATCATGGAAAATATATCATAATGCTCTCAGTTACCAATATATACCTAGAAAAACGATGAAAATGAAAATATTATTCATAAAGTGCCTTCTTTTCGCATTTTAATTGAAGATTAAATAGACAACTAAACGACATTTTAACCATAGAATTAAATTCAGTATGGAAAATAATAGTTCTTAAGAGGTTTTGAAGGAAATCTATATTTCTAAGAAAAATGCCGAAAATTGAAGGTAATTGTTCAGGGTATTTTTGAGCTCAAAATACTTTTTGTTTCAAATTTCAAACATATCATGTTCAAACACCTCTATAATCTTTGTATTCATGGAAAATATATCATAATGCTCTCTGTTACCAGTAGATACGAGGTAAATACGAGGCAAATCAACATATAATACTCTAAAATTAATTTCTTTTCAAATCTTAATTAAAGATCATATAGATGACTAAACGACATTTTTAACACTATATTTGAATTCAGTATGAAATATAATACTTATGAAAATTTTTTGAAGTACATCTATTTTTATGAGAAAATAACGAAAATTGAAGGGCAATTTTTACGTCAAAAAACTTTTTTCTTCAAATTTCAAACACATCATTTTCGAACATTTCTATACACTGTGTAATAATGGAAAATATATCATAATGCTCTCAGTTACCAATGATACCCAGTAAATACGATGAAAATGAAAATATTATTCAAAAATTGCCTTCTTTTCACGTCTTAATTGAAGATCTAATAGACAACTAAACGACATTTTAACCCTAGATTTGAATTCAGTATGAAAAATAATACTTCTGAAGAGGTTTTGAAGGAAATCTATTTTACTAAGAAAAATGCCGAAAATTGAAGGTAATAGTTCACTGTATTTTTGAGCTCAATACTTTTTGTTTCAAATTTCAAACATATCACGTTTGAAATCTTCAGTATGAAAAATAATCGCTTTACAGGGAGTTTCATTGTGGGGTGGAAGTTGTCTGTGGGGGTTATTATGCAACTACATTCGAGTTTTTCTGCATGTTCATACTTCCTGAAAATTAAGTGTCAACTCACTGGAATTAACAGGGTATTTTTGAGCTCAAAATACTTTTTGTTTCAAATTTCAAACATATCATGTTCAAACACTTCTATAATCTTTGTATTCATGGAAAATATATCATAATGCTCTCAGTTAACAATAGATACCAGGTAAATAAGATGCAACTCAACATATAATACTCTAAAATTAATTTCTTTTCAAATCTTAATTAAAGATCATATACATGACTAAACGACATTTTAACACTAGACTTGAATTCAGCATGAAAAATAATACTTATGAGGTTTTGAGGGTAATCTATTTTCTGAGAAAAGTGCCAAATTTGAAGGTATTTTTCAGCTTAAAATACTTTTTCTTTCAAATTTGATACTTATCATATTCATGCACTTCTATACTTGATGTAAGCATGGAAAATATATATCATAATCCTCTCAGTTACCAATAAATACCCAGTAATTACTATGCAAATGATCAGATTATATTCGAAAATTGCCTTAATTTCACGGCTTAATCAAAAATCATATAGACGACCAAACGATATTTTAACCACACATTGTATTGAGCATCAAAAGTAATACTCATATTGATGTTTTAAAGGAAATCTACTTTTCTGAATAAAATAAGAAAAATTCAAGGTTCAGGGTTATTATTCAGCTCAAAAAACTTTTTGTTACAGGGGATGGCTGGGTGTCCTGGCCCGCGTTACGAAGCGGTGCATGAGGGTAGGGGGTTGAAACAGTCTACATAAAAAAGTATATCATCGGGGAGGGCGTGGGTGTTGGCTCGCTTTACAGGGAGTTTCATTGAGGGGTGGAAGTTGTCTGTGGGGGTTATCATGCAACTCCATTCGAGTTTTTCTGCATGTTCATACTTCCTGAAAATTAAGTGTCAACTCACTGGAATTAACATGCCAGACGTATACTTGTGACAAGCCAGATATATGCTTGAGACAAACACACAAAAACTGTAAGCCACATTTAAACGGTACTGTATAACAATAATCAATGAACAAAAATCGTGTCCACTGCACTTCAGAATGCTTGACATCCTTGTCTAATAAACGCATATGTCATCTTTCAATAACCCGTCAAACAGGCGGGTACTGCAAGCATCAGGTAACGTAGTGAGGTACAATGCTAATACATTTACTAACCCTTGAACAAGAGGTTGAAAGTAGTAGGAGAGAAAGGATACTGCCTTATGTTATTACAGCCGGTTCTATCAAGACCAGCATCAAGAATAGCCTGGGGCAAAATAAGACTCAGAGAAGAATCTTGATATTCGGAAAAGTCTGAGAAAATGTCAACTATATCTAACTTAAAAAGAAAATGTGATGAGTTGCTAGTCCTTGGAAGCATTTTCTTTAATACGTTACTTCATTTGCAGTTCAAAGGAAAACAAACATTTCTTTACGATAAGCTATACGTAGGTTTTAAAGATGTCAGTAGTATACAACTGTTATTTTCTATGATGTGAATTCAGAGAGTCTTACAGAAATGTAACTCGTTAACCTACTCGACGGGGACGGGCGAGGAACACGAACGGTACGTGGACCAGCGACACGACTAAATTCTCTGGTGAACGACAAGCAATAGTTATAGAAGCTACGAACAGCTTCTAATTAAGTCGGCGTTTACCTCATCCTGAGATGGAAAGTGAGTGGAGGGATTCACGTCAATTTTCAATAAAATCCCAGGAGGGATTCCTGGAATGAAGTAACAAAATACTAAAGGAAGAAAAGTTTTTTCCCTTTTGATATAAGGCAAGTAACATAGAAGGCTTTGTTGAATCAATTACAGGTTGGATAAACATGGCATGGGGACTGTGTACATAATCCTTACTTCTGATACTTAATGGAATATATAGGGGTGTCACGGTGTTAACTTCCGTCACCTATATTCTATATTGCATATATATATATATATATATATATATATATATATATATATATATATATATATATATATATATATATATATATATATATTATCCCTGGGGATAGGGGATTAAGAATACTTCCCAGGTATTCACTGCGTGTCGTAGAAGGCGACTAAAAGGGGAGGGAGCGGGGGGCTGGAAATCCTCCCCTCGGTTTTTTTTTTTTAAATTTTCCACCTCACTTCCCAAGCTCTCTCATCCACAACAGACTTCATACTTGCCCCTCTTTCCAAAACTCTTGCATTCACCTCCCTAACAACCCCATCCATAAACAAATTAAACAACCATGGAGACACCACACACCCCTGCCGCAAACCTACATTCACTGAGAACCAATCACTTTCCTCTCTTCCTACACGTACACATGCCTTACATCCTCGATAAAAACTTTTCACTGCTTCTAACAACTTGCCTCCCACACCATATATTCTTAATACCTTCCACAGAGCATCTCTATCAACTCTATCATATGTCTTCTCCAGATCCATAAATGCTACATACAAATCCATTTGCTTTTCTATATATATATATATATATATATATATATATATATATATATATATATATATATATATATATATATATACATACAATATAAATTACAGAAGTATAAGTTTATTGAGTATTCCTAGGAAATTATAGGGGAAGGCATTGATTGAGAGGATGAAGGCATGTACAGAGCATCAGACTGGGGAAGAGCAGTGTGGTTTCAGAAGTGGTAGGGGATGTGTGGATCAGGTGTTTGCTTTGAAAAATGTAAGAAATACTTAGAAAAGCAAATGGATTTGTATGTAGCATTTATGGATCTGGAGAAGGCATATGATAAGAGTTGATAGAGATGCTCTGCGGTAGGTATTAAGAATATATGGTGTGGGAGGCAAGTTGTTAGAAGCAGTGAAAAGTTTTTATCGAGGATGTAAGACATGTGTACGAGTAGGAAGAGAGAAAAGTGATTGGTTCTCAATGAATGTTGGTTGTGGCAGGGGTGCATGATGTCTCCATGGTTGTTTAATTTGTTTATGGATGGGGTTGTTAGGGAGGTGAATGCAAGAGTTTTGGAAAGAGGGGCAAGTATGAAGTCTGTTGTGGATGAGAGAGCTTGGGAAGTGAGTCAGTTGTTGTTCACTGACGATACAGCACTGGTGGCTGATTCAGGTGAGAAACTGTAGAAGCTGGTGACTGAGTTTGGTAAATTGTGTGAAAGAAGAAAGCTGAGAGTAAATGTGAATAAGAGCAAGGTTATTAGGTACAGTAGGGTTGAGGGACACAAGTCAATTGGGAGGTAAGTTTGAATGGAGAAAACTGGAGGAAGTGAAGTGTTTTAGATATCTGGGAGTAGATTTGGCAGCGGATAGAACCATGGAAGTGGAAGTGAATCATAGGGTGGGGGAGGGGGCGAAAGTTCTGGGAGCACTGAAGAATGTATGGAAGTTGAGAACGTTATCTTGGAAAGCAAAAAGTGTATGTTTGAAGGAATAGTGTTTCCAACAATGTTATATGGTTGCCAGGCATGGGCTATGGATAGAGTTGTGCAGGAGGATGGTGGATGTGTTGGAAATGAGATGTTTGAGGACAATATTTGGTGTGAGGTGGTTTGATCGAGTAAGTAATGAAAGGGTAAGAGAGATGTGTGGTAATAAAAAGAGTGTGGTTGAGAGAGCAGAAGACAGTGTTTTGAAATGGTTTGGTCACATGGAAAGGGAGTCAACGTGCTGTCAATGGATTGAACCAGGGCATGAGCAGCGTCTGGGGTAAACCCTGGAAAGTTCTGTGGGGCCTGGCTGTGGAAAGGGAACCGTGGTTTCGATGCATTATACATGACAGCTAGAGACTGAGTGTGAATCAATGTGGCCTTTGTTGTGTTTTCCTAGCGCTACCTTGCGCACATGCGGGAGGGGGTATCATTTCATGTGTGGCAGGGTGGCAACAGGAATGAATAAGGGCAGACAGTAGAAATTATGTACATGTGTATATATGTATATGTCTGAGTTTGTATATATATTCAGTATACTAAAGACCCCATGCTCTTGATTATACCCTCAATTGCCATCTCATCCACAGCTATATTCAGATCCCTAAGCAGCATAATCTTATCCCTCGCATCAAAATTTCTAATGCACTTACTTAACTTTTCCCCAAATTACATTCCTTTCCTGCTCATGCCTCTCACTTCTTGAAGCATAAGCATTAACAGACATCTACCTGTTGTAGTCTACTTTCATTCTAATCCACATCACCCTTGAACTCAGCTTCTTTTGGTCTCAATATAGTCTCATGGCTCTTTTGCTAACCCAGGATTTTTACCCTACAACATTCCTGAAGCACTCTACCCCCATGCCATTCAGTGTGGTATACTCAAAAACAGATTATCCATATCCCTCTCATCAAACTCTTGTCTTTCCCTTCTTTTCATCCTGAATGCACTTTCAGACACCATAGCATGAGCCTAACTATTCCAATAGTAGTAACAGGAACCGAGTCGAAATAAAATTTTTAGATGCTGTTACTTAAAAAGCAAGATGAACAACTAGTCTAATAATATGATTCTAAATAAAACAGAAATTAAAAGGAAGCGCAAAAGCAAATAACATATACAGGTAGTTACTGCTTAGTGCTCCTAAATGGATCCAGCAAAACCAAAGGAATAAGGAAAACAGCACTACAGGACTAATTTCCCATTAGAAATCATTTACTTGTTTAATTCTTACCACAGGACCCTATCTGCTACAAAATGGCAATATATAACAAAAATACAATGTGATTAGTTACATGGACGATGTTCAAGTTTTTACCTTTCTTCTCTCATAAATATTACCCAAGACTGACTGGTCACAACTAAGTAGCCTTGTATGTACTTGTCCCAATTATTCCAAAGGTTAGTAACATGACTACACATAGCTAAAACACATCTAGACTCCAGGAAATTATTCAGTTATTAGTTCAGGTGCCCAATGAAGTTTGCACACACACACACACACACACACACACACACACACACCCGAAGCTGTCCAACAGAGGCAATTTGTACAAAAAGTTTGTGTGAATTGAGACATTGCTGTTACCTGACATATTAATGCTGTGTATAAAAAAGTGAATAAATAAGAGCACTTTTATGCGAAGAAGTCCATGCTTCTCTTTAACAAACAAGGCATGGGTTGAAGATGTGTGCAAGTGATGTAGAAGCATATGTACCTGATCCATCCTGTTAAACTGGGAATGGAATGATGATAGTAGATAGATTGAAACGTCACAATCTAGTACAAGTATTTTCACATTTTTGCAGCCTATATCTCCAAATCTATGATAAGGATGTTGCAGCAGTTGTCCAGTGCCCATAACAAAGCCCTGTTCATGATATTATCTAGGGTCTAAAGACCAAATTTTGTTCTATGAGGGTGGACACTTGGAAAGGCTTTGTGTGCAGAAGCCCATATAGCAATGTCTCTTACCGCTTATGAAACTATGTAATGTATGTACTGAAATATGAATTGTACCATCTAATGTAATAACAACCCACTGGGGTCTGATCAAGACCCTATGTGACCCCTGTAGTCCTTTTGCTCTACCACTCACAGGATGAGCATGGGGTGCACAATAAATTTCCCCTGGCACAAATCAAATCAATCTCACCACTTTATCATTCAATGAGGTATGTACAATTCTAAGTTAAAGATAACTTCTAAATTGCCATCTCGAAGTCTCTCTGGGGTCCTTTACCTTCTCTATTATACATTCTGTGAAAATCCTTCACCTCATGAGAATAATGATTTTCTCATCTATTCTTTTCCAGGCCTGAGCATTAACTAAGTGTACCAGTTCCATTAGAAAGAAGTTAACACCAACTGGCATATTCCCAAAGGTATGTGATAATGTGTGTAAAGAAGGCAATGATGATACTTCTGCTTGAGAATCATACCCTGTGTTGTTCCCTAATAACATATGAGAGGAAAAGGAGTGACTGTTTTGTAATGTCAAGTATCATGGTGCCATCCTTAACACAAAAATAAAATTGATATATAATTCAAGGAGAGAATAAACTAAGATCAGACTGATGACTTTGGAAATTCCAAAGACAAAGCAAGGAATCCCAATCTATCCATGCCAATATCGAGTATGGATTTGGGGAAACAAGATGGAGATTCATAAGGCACTGAGTCAGTGGGTCATGAGCTTGATATTAGCCAATGAGATTTTACACCAGTACAAAACAGCAGTGAAGCTATGGGAGTTTAAGGACAGCAGCAATATCCTGATCATAGAGTTAGAGAATGTGAGCAGCAAGTATATAAGACAAAAGTTTTATGAACTAGTGATCAACCTCATGAAGAAGAACATACTTACACTAGGAAAAGGTGAACTTATATGGGCAAAGGAGGACAAGGATATTGAGATATATCCCATACAGTTCAACCAAAAATGGCTTAAAGATATGCTACTGGGCCATTGTAGGGGTTTTGCAGCAGTGGATGAGTTAACTGGAGCAGACCAGTTCATGAACTTGACATTAGTAAGCCAGTATGTATTGCCCCTTCCAGCTCCAGAGACATATTTGGAGGATGAAATTCTTGTCCACGCACTACAGCAAGGGGAGCACTACTCATTACCCCTTCCATCTGCAAAAATATCTTTGGAGGATGAACTCCTTGTCCAAGCACTTCAACAGGAAGAGCAATTGTCATTAACCTGGCCAGCTGCAGAGACATCTTTGGAGGATGAACTCCTTATCCATGCACTTCAACAGGAAGAGCAATTCTCATTATCCTGTCCAGCTGCAAACAAAAATTTGGAGGATGAATTTTTTGTCCAAGGACCTCTACAAGAGGAGCAAAGAGGGCAAAAATTTGAAGCATCTCCAGATTGCCACCAAGGTGTTAGAAAGATTAAAAAATTCTGGAAATGAGGAATGTTAAGTCAGAAGATATGCAAATAAAGGAGCAAGCCAATGAGAGAAACTCCCGACTTCCCACTCTTTACAGGGGGCTGCCGGGGGATCGGACAAAGTGGACCACAGGGGACTGGATAAGGATGAGAATGATCAACAAGTGGAAGAAGAAAGCCACTTAGCCTTCACAGGAGGAGGAAAGCCACTTAACAATTAAAATCTTAAGATGTACACTATATCCTTAATGACCTCTGAATTGTCTAAAAAAAAAAAAGGGTGCTTATACTCTTTCTTACTCATTGGTTTAAAAGTCATTAATGGGAATGCAACTTGTAGACCTTAAAGTCATTATCAGCTTGATAAATAGAACTGATAATGAGATGTTTACCAAAATGCATTTATTCAATTCTTTTATATTCTTAGGGATGTGATTATGGGGTTGTTACCTTACATTTTAACCTGATAACAAGATATGGCAATCAGAATTAATAGGCAAAGACTGTTAAGAAATTAGTAGGTAATGGTTCTAATGAACCTCAGGTTTGATAATACAACTAATCAGGGGAATCATTTTTGTACCCAAGAACCTTTTCCAGCATGATAAGCAGCATGAGTTTTACGGTAAAAAAAAAATCTTAAAATTACACAAGAGCTGGGCATTATTAATTCATATTTTCTTGGGTATTAAATAAGTTTTAAAACTGCAAAACATCACAATTAAGAACCCAGGACTGAATGGTCACAACTTTTATTTCTTTAAGGCTCTAATCACAGACAAAAGTCCACATCAAGGCTGGGCCCTAATTGAAATATAGAGAGAATTATAAAAGGGAAAAAGAGGAGGCAAGGAAAAGTATTTATGAATTTTGGATCAAGTGAAAAACCTCTCTTAAAATGTGCCAGGTTATAGTTATTGGGAAAGATCATGAGAGGGGAGAGAGTTCCAAAGCTCTGAAGTGTAGAGGAAAGAAAGTCATCAAAATGAAAATATTGTGTTGTGCAGCTAGTGGTGGGGGCAAGCAAGCAGACAGCTCTTGGGAGCAAAAAACCAAAGTAATACCTGTGGAAGAGGGAAAGTGAACCAACATTGCAGCAAAGGGTACATGGGTCAAGTTTTAAAGTCAGCCTAGGAGAGTTCACAGGTCAGAATGCTTTTGACTTAACTCTGTCAAGTAAGGATGCAGAGCTAGAACCACCTCACATGTGACAGCAGGACTCCATACAAGGATGGATCAGTCTTTTGTATAAACAGAGCAGCAATTCAGAAGAAAAGAAATTTTGACATCAGAACAAGACTTCCAGTTTCTTAGAGACAGACTCAGCTATCTCTGTACGGTATGATTTCCAAAAAAGAATAGATATTACAGTCATCCCAAGTATGTTCATTAAATCACGAGTTGAAATTACAGAATTGTCGAAGGAGAGATGAGAGTTGTTAGGGGTTTTTAATCGAGATACAAGTAAAAACTGTGTCCTGAAGGATTAAACTTACCTAGATTTTGTCTACCCCACTGAAATATTGAGGAAGCTGTCAAGACAAAATGCAATTCAAGTGAGAAAAGGAGTAGAATTGGCAGATGTGGATGAATGCAGTGGTGAGATGTCATCATGTAAATGCATTTGGTTACCATGAAAAAGAGGAAAAATTGTAGGGGATAGGACAGACCCTTCTGGGGCACTGCTGTTGATGGAGAAGGGGCGCAGGCTGATTCAATCAACAGAATACAGAGATAGATCATCCAGAGAGGAAGCTAGATATGAAAGAGCAAAAAAAGTGAGGGATGGAAGCTTACAGATGAAACCCCGATGCCACACCCTGTCAAACGCTTTGGATATGTCAAGGACAACTACACAAGACTCCATAAAATACTTCAGTGATGATGTCCAGACATTAGTAAGATAGTAAGATCACCAGTGGATCTCATCTTATGGAAGCCATAGTGGTGATTAAAGAAAAGACCATGAGATTCAAGGTGTCTAAGGATATGGGAGTTGAAGAGGGATTCAAAGACTTTTGAAATGGTAAATGTCAAAGCAATAGGACAATAGTAAGAGGGCTCAGAATAGTCAACCTTCTTAGGAATGGGACGTATCAACGCATACTTCCAAGAAGGAAAAGTTTTGGTTTTTAAACAAGCATAGTTGCAAGTTCTGATGCACATTCTTTAAGTGCATGGAGATGGATGCCATCAGGACCATAAGCCTTGCTTATGTCCATGGAGATAAACACTTTTTGGACAGTCTGAAGAAAAAGATTACTGGGAGGGGCACAGGATTAACAAAAGGAGCACCAGGGTTTTTCCAAGCCTGATATGCCTGATACCTTGCTTGAATGGTCTTATAACAGGAACAATTGAACCACAGATTGAAAGAAGAGGTTGTCTTGGAGGAACAGGTGGATAAATGCTTCCATTCCTGCAAGAATAACCCCTGCTATGCAGTTTGTATAGACAGAAGCATCCCTACCCAAAGAAAGTCAGAAAAAAGTTATGTAAATCATCCCAGTCGAACACTGAAATCCCTGAAGTAGTGGACCTCGGCTTGCGAATGAAAGGATGCACAGTCCCATGGCTGGAGTTTAGATAGCTGAACAAAGATTTAGACTTTGTAGAAATTAGAAAGTAACACAGGGAAACAGAGGAAAAAATGGTAGTTGGGAGACAGACCTTGAGCCACATAACATCAAATTTTGGGGGCTCTATAACATGATTAATTAGCCAATCTATATACCTTTAGACCCCCAGATATCTAATCAAGATAGTGAATAGCAGCCACGAAGAGATTTTAAAGAAAATCCAAATTATTAACTAACGGGCCAAAAAGTGGTATCCATGTGCTCAGGGTCCTTTAATACAGTACACCATGGGCTGATAAGATGATTACATTGCTGAGATCACAATTTTTGACCATAGATCCCAATTCACCAAAATAGATAATGCATATCTTAAGATTTTAGACAAATTCAAAATTATCAAGAAAATAGCTTCTGAGGTAAAAAGAAAAAAAAAATCTTTTTCCTAATCAATATCCAAATTTATGCAACTACTGTTCCAAAATCTAAATGGTTCGCTGTCTCTACAGGGGTACCTATGGTATATGCAAGTATGAAGTTTCTTATCATGTACTGTCTTTGAATTACTGTGCTAACAAAAATGTCACCATACAGACAGATGCATGGGTGATGACATATCGTATCACCTGTACTTTTGTAGTGGCAAGATTTAAGTAAAGTATCCAGGATTGATGGGAAGCAATTAAAATGAATGTCTTCTCTTATTATTTTAGATTAATAACAACCAACTGGTTGAAATACAAACTTCAACATGTTACATATTATTCTATACAGCATGATGAATATCCCCTACAAAAAGATTTTACCAGTTTCATTTCATCTTTCTAGAAGTTTATTACCCCATGGTCAAAAGAATTACAACAAAAAATTCCTTACAAAGAATCCTTACATTACAAATTATTGAATACCCGATAAGGAAGTATACTTTCTTTTATATTTGTGTAAAAGGATGCTGAACTGACAAAAGATAGGCCCTAGTGGCAGAAAGTACAGTATGTGGTGATAATGCTTTTTCATAATTGTGATATCATTCTTAATACATGTAAACACATTAAACACCTTTTTTATTTTAAGCATGACTATTCACTTATCCTATATATATCTATTTTTATCATTATACTTTGTCGCTGTCTCCCGTGTTAGGTGCTCTCCTAAAATTGTTGCAGAAGAGCTAAGTTATCAAAGATTATTTCAACTTATTAAAATATTTTACTAAGTTTTCCTTTCCAATCCTCAAAATTAAAATATTTAAAACTGTTAAGGAAATAGATTCAGCTTTATATATCAGAGATACTCCTGTGACAATGAAAAAAGTTCAGAAATATATTCAACCTGCTAAATTCACATTAATAATGCATAAAAGTTTTGTAGATTTTCAGTGCGGCAGGGAGACCTGAGTGTAAAGTTAGCTGCCATTGCACTTAATATCAATTACTTTATGTATACTAAAGAATCTATTACTGATGACAAATATTTTTCACCTTTTGCTTAATAAATCTTTTTTAATATCATTCACTAACAATATTTTATAAAATTTTTATAATTATCAGCTACATCACTCGTATGCATTGTTCTCATGCTCAGATGGGTACTGGCACACTGCCTCCTCTTTAGCTATAAAACTTTCTGCCTCATCATGGTGTCATGGTGAACTTTTAATGCTGTACATCAAATCACACCACACAATCTGATGAAGGACCATCAGAATCATCACTGGCTTGGTCCTCAAAATCTAGTTAAAAGTTGTTGATTTTCTTACTAGAAAACTCGAAAATGTGCTTTTATTAGCATAGCAGAAGGATGAATGTCTGTGGAGAGAAATTTTGTGCACTGCCAACTGAGCCACCTTTTAAATTTAAACTGAGGTACAAATCTCAATACTTAAATATCCATCTAGAGGCATTGCTTAGCTTATATAAATATCCATCAGGAGAGTTGTGTGGTTAAAAGTGTATTGTAACCTTGTCAAAGTGACTATGACGAGCCAAAATTCTAGTTGTGCCATTGACATAAAGAATATAGAAAAATTATCATAGCTTTATTTAAATACCACACAGTATATGTGAAAAATTAAGTCAAGTAATATTCCCAAGGAACATGTATTAATTTCATATCATTATGGCCATGGAAAATTGGCTTTGTTTAATTTCACTTCAGTAAAACATCTAATACTTGAAGTGACACACCTCTGTACAAACATCAGAAGAGCCCTCCCCAGTCACAGTTAGGTAATGTTTCCAAACACTACTTATTTTTAGAAGGACTTCACTTTTATGGTACATAACACTTCCCCAGATCAGTACAGCCGTCCTTGCCATACATTACATGAGGTTTTCACAGATTCTTTTGATTTTTAGGACTGTTTCCCTTGTGTACTTTCAAAATACCTACATTTTTTTCAAGTCAGCATAGATCTTTCCACCATCAGTTGGGTAGGGCTTCCCAAAGAGGAAATTTTTGATGATGTACATAACCCACCTTATTACATGGGTCTTAATGTCAGTCTTAACTACAGGTCTCTAGGAATATAACCCCGTTATTATATGAGGGCCTCTGGTGTTCCCTCCTATATCTCACCATTTGAAATCATGATGCAATTACACTTTCTTTGTTTATATATGATGCAGTTACAATTTCTTTAACTGTTCATAGGTATCTATGATGTATATTTTTTTGTAACTGCATTAATAGGATCCTAGTAACATCTGTATATAGCATTTGGAAAAATACATCAGCTGGGAATTTCAGAAAGGGCATGAAGGTCTAGACTCATGATGGTGCAGTATATCACACTCATCAATACCATGATGGGGCATGATGGAAAGAAATGGTTAAACGAAATATAAATTTTCACAAAATTGGCCAAAAAAAAGGTAAGCATTTTTTTAACTGGAAAGCAATGAGGTAAATGATTTATTATCAAATTCTTATCCCAGCCCCCCAAAATGAGACTGAGAAGTGACAGCTACAACTTATTTATCAATTATCATGTAATTACCAATTCAAATACAGAAATTAATGAGAATACAACATTTAGCTCTGATTCTAATTTAGTGTGATGAACAGCATCCCTTATGAGATCTTACAGAGTATAAATTTTCAGATAATTGGACAGAAACCAAGGTGTTTTCAACTTTTTTCTTTTAAATTTGTAGGTACTTTTATCTATTCAATGGCACCTCTCTCTCCAGCAGCCCCTTTTAAAATGTAAATACTGGCACCTCAAAAAAGCTGATGGGGACCATGTACAAAGATTCTTCTCTAACTTTCCTTAGGAAATTACTGACTCCTATGTGATGTTTCTGATTCTGCCAAATGTATACCAGAGGTTATTGTTGCAGAAATGAAAGCGTTCATTCGATCTTCCTCTAAGACCTTTTCTTCCAATCCATGGTTCAACCATTCCTGTTCTGAGGCCATTCAGGCAAGGGATCAGACACACTGTGCTTAGATAAAACTCTTTCTTCCGATTCCCATTCAGCATTTATCACTGCACATAATGGTTGCAAGTATGTTATCCATGAGGCAAAGTGTTCCTTTATTCAATGGAAGAGCAAAACCTCTCTTCTTCATCCACTGACAGGTATTTCTGGTCTTTAGCAAAGGGCATTGCTAACAACTTCTGTTGCTCTACTTCTCCTTCACTTGTTCATTCTAACCGTACTACACCTGTCTCTCCCATACACAAGGTAATACTACACCTCTCTCTCCCATATATAAGGCAAATCTCTTTGGTTCCCATTTCTCCGAAAGCTCTTCCATGGATAATTAACATTCCTTCACCCCTGTTACTCCTCTTATCCTATGCCTCTTCCCATAATCTCTTTTCAAACTGTCCAAAAAGCATTCCTCCCTCTGGACACAAGCAAAGCTTATAGTCCTAATGGCATACATCCCTATGTGCTGAAAGAATGTGTTTTTGAATTTGAACCTGTGCTTGCTCATCTGTTCTAATTCTGTTTAAAAATCAGAAATTTTCCTTCTTGCTAATGTGTGTTGGTACATCCAATCCCTAAGAAAGGTGACCATTCTAACCCCTCATCTATTGTCCTGTTGCTCTGACATCTACCATTTCCAAAGTCTTTGAATCCCTCCTCAACACTCATATCCTCAGACATCTTGAATCATACACTTTTCTCTGATCACTGGTACATCTTTCGTTAGGCGAGATCAACCAGATATTATTTCTTATCTTATTTGGTCATCAACCCAGAAAGATTCTGGGGAATTCTATGTAGTTGCCCTTGATATATGCAAAGCTTCTGACAGGATGTGGCACTGGGTGTCTCATCTCTAAGTTTCCTCTTTTTGCTTCCCTCCCTCATATCTAGCCTCCTATCTGGATGATCTATCTCCAAGGTTGTTCATGGATCAGCCTTTTCCCTTCCCCCATCAAATGCAGTGTCCTTCAAGGTTTTGTCCTGTCTCCTACACTTTTTCTTCTTTTTATCAATGATTTCCTTACTTTTACAAATAACCAAATGCACTCATATGCCGATGACTTAACAATGCATCCCTTCACATACTTCAGTTGTACTCCTTCTTCTGTCAGTCAATATATATATCACATTTCAACACAATTTCCTCAGTAAACTTAGACTTGGATAGGATATTTCAGAGGGTTAGATGAAATATGCTTAAGTTTAATACATCCAAAACCTAGTTTCTTCCCAACTCTCAACAAAAATTCCTCACAACTTTCCTCTCTCCTTCGATGGTTCTATAATTCCACCTCTTAACTCAGTGAACATACTTGGTATTACTGTTACATCAACTCTTTCTTGGAAACTCCACATTATGGAAATGCTCAGTCAGCCTCAAAGAAACTGGGAGTCCTGCTTACAAGTCAAATTTTTTTTTCTACTGAAAAGCTGCTCTATTTATAAAAAGGACTGGACTGACTTGTTCCTGTATGGAGTACTGCCATCACATCTGAAATGGTTCTAGCTCTGCATCCCTAATTGACAGAATTGTGATGAAAGCAATCTGACTCATAAACTCTCCCAGGCTAACTTCAAAACCTGATCAACTTGCCCTATGCTACAAATGTTGGCTCACTTTCCCTCTTCTACAGGTATTACTTTTGATTTTGCTCCCAAGAGCTGGCTGCTTGTGTGCCCCCACCACTAGCTAGATCACACAATACTCAGCAAGCTGCTGCATCACATAATTACCTTGTGGTTGTTGGCAACTCAATGGTGGGCCATTTTGATAAATGCATATTTCCCTACACCTCGAAGCTTTGGAACTCTCTATCCTTTTACATCTTTCACATTTTAAAAGACAGGTTTATCACTTCCTCCTAAATTCAGGAATACTTTCCCCTTGTCTCCTTATCCCTTTCGTTAACCACTTTATATGATTTCAATCATGGACTGGCCTTGTGTGGACTTTTGTTGCCAAAATTGCCTCCAATATAAAAAAAAAAGTAATGTGGTTAACAGTTTATTAATGTAATTCTTAACCTTATCTCCATGAAAGTGGTCACCAAGATCAAATTTGTGGACGTGTAATTATCTCTATTTTTCAAATGGTTTATAATGTAATTTCTTAGCATAAATGCTACCTTGGCCCCAAGATATCAATCATAATGGGATTTTAGAAAAAATCTAAAGCTATCTCTAGGAACAATACCATGATTGACAGGTTGCAAGTTTTAACCAAAGAGCAAATGTACCTGCCATTATTTTTGCCAGGGTAACTAACATTTGGTTGGCGGGAATACAGTATTTAGGTCTCAGATTGTGGTTCAGTGTGATGTCCAGGACTTGTGATAAATTTTAAACAAAATCAAATACAAACAAATGTCAGCAATTTATATTTTCTTTTGGAATGATTTTAACAAAGAGTTTGATATATTTGCTCTTAATATATGTATATCACAACACCTTCATACATTTGCTCTTAATATATACATGACAGCAACAAACAGGAAAGTATGAAAGAGAGTTTCACACATTTATATTACAGATTTGAAAAAAGCAATCGAGTCCCAAAGAAAATACATCCATGAAACCAGCACTTGTGAATTATGAAAATTAAAATGCCTGTCTTCAATGGTTTGAAATACCAGTTCCAATTAATTCTTACTGCCATTCTATTATTTTACTATAGATGATTCAGGTACATACAACCTCTCCATTCCATGACACACAAACTGTCTAGATTGTTAATATGAAACATAAACTTCCGCAATAAATATAAGCATTTTTTTTTTTTTTTACTGTTTGTGGAGATGACATACAATAATTTTTTGTAGGGTTTCATGATGTAAATGGCTACAGAAATGCTTGATAGAATTGTTCGAAAAGGTGGGTATTGTCAGCTTATATGTAATGTACAGTAAAGAGCAGAAATGTGTCAATTACACATAAAATGAGAAACGGGTAAATACAATGTAAAATGGGAAAAGGAATAAGGAATAATTAAGGTAAAAACTAGAACAGAAGTGTTTGAATAACTTGTATAGGGTAATTAGGATAAGGCTAAAGTGACCAGAGTTTTTGGGAGTTAAAAGCAGACCACCTCCTCCAGAATGAAAAATTTACAACAGTAAGAATGGGTTTGCAACATATATCTTACTTACCTTTTTAATATCCGTCCTTTTCACTGAAGGTTATCTTCTTTAACAACTCGAAACGGGTTTGCTGGAAAGGTATTTTCGTAACTGAAAATGCCGTGAGGACTGGGACACTTTACCTTGTCATTTGTCCCAAACGTCCAACACTTATTCACGTGAGTGCACCACAAGAGTCACTTCCAGGGAGATACAGTACTAGGTGGTGGATTAACATTAACACTTTCTAAAGAGTGATATCACTTTGAGAAGAGTTAATATGGGTCCACTGAGAAGAGGTGATATGGTTCCACCCACCTTTGTTATTTTGAAGCATGCCATTCACACACTATTAACACAACTACAAAGTTCAATGCAGTTGTGCTACGGTATAATTCACTTATGTAAAGGCACATTATTAACACTATTGCAAAGTTCAATTCAGTTTTGCTTTGGGGTAACTTACCCGAATGTAGACAACTTCACTGATGAGGAGGAATCACTCTACTTCATGTTTGTCTACGTACTTCCTCACTACTCGCACTGTGGCAGGGGAAAAGGTTGCTTTTTATGGTAGTTGTAGATTTTGCTTCAAATAATGAACTACAGTGATAAATACAACCGCTGAAACACTCACTTTCATTTTTTGTTTTTCGTTTAGGCAACTTGGTTTTAAGGTGCTGCTCGAGTACGCAAACTTGACCTAGTTTTCCTGATGGTTTTAGCCATTGTCGACAAAATAATAAAATTCTTCAAGTTCTTTTACTCAAACGGTAAAATCTTAAATAATTATATCTAAACAACAGTTGTTTCCACATCAATACGCAAAAATATCACAGGCAGACTTGTCTCCATTCATGCACAATGTGGCCACCATAATAGATTCCAATTAAATCTCCACATGAAGCATTTGGGTTCCTCAATTTTTATTCACTTCTTTTCAGTCTCACCAAAATTATAGTTTGTGTTATCAACACAAATGATACGATATACTCATAAAATTATTCCCCTTAAGAGTGTGTCAAATATTTACTTCACAACAATACCATAAGCTTCACGTGGCTGTGGCATGAAGTCCTCTCTCTCTCTCTCTCTCTCTCTCTCTCTCTCTCTCTATATATATATATATATATATATATATATATATATATATATATATATATATATATATATGTAGCCACCTTCACTTGAACCCCTTCTGGAGAACTCGAAAAAATATATTCATAAGTATGGAAAGAAGCTGCACGTTACCATGGTTGCTTACATCTGTTAATGTTACCCAAAGAGCGTCCTTTACCTTATTATATAACTATGTGACGGCAAAAGGTACAAATATTTTCTCATCTTCCCACCTAAATCTGGGTTCAAAGCTTGTCTGCCCAAATTATCAGTCACATGATCCGAAAGATTTGGTTCTTTGGCTATATGGTAAACCCACAAACCTTTTTCAGCAGCTACTTCCAAATCACTTGTGGTCGGCGTCTAATTCATAAAAAAAAGAAGTAAAGTTTAATAATTGAAGCTCAGTAATCAGTAGATTTGTGTCTCCCTTGATTTTCACTGGTTATGCACCGCGTTACATTTTTTTTTTTTTTTTTCACCTCTTCTGTTGCTGGTTTTGGTATGGGAGGAAACTGAGGTAACAGGTCCCTCCTTAATTGGACACTTTATGATGAACGTGTTTCTGTCCAGTCTGATTTTCATGAATTGGAGAGGAAAAATATTTCCGAAAATTTACACTTCTGACCGTTTAAGTATATTATCTTTCGTATCAATGACGCAAGAATTTGTCCTTCAAAAGATTACTTGAAAGGCTTATAAAATTATGTTTTCAATTCAATCCATGTCTTTTATTGAAAAAATGAGTAAAATCAATACTATTGAGAGCATGTCCCGATATCAATATTTATCAATATAGACCAATATCACATATTGTACGCTATTATCTAGGACAATTCATTGGTAAGTGGTCATTCGGTAATCTATTTATGCCACAGTGAATAGTGTAAGAACAATTTAATCAAAAACAAATATCAAGCTAGTGCTCAAATCGGGTAGATGTACATACCTTACAGATCCATTATGTTAACTTTTTTCAGTCATAAAGCTTCTTGATAGCAGGTTTAATAAAGCAGGACATTTTCACTAATTTCCAGAAACTGGCCATGGAGACATCTCCAATACGGGTCTGTCCCGGCGAAGTGCATGGATAAAGGTAGTTTGAGATGGTATGGCCATGTACAATATATGGGCTGATTATAAGTTGACCAATATGATATACCATGTAGTAGTTAGGATAAATGGAGAAGAAAGAATCTACAAAAGATATAGCTAGACGCTGTGAAGGTTCTGAGCAGAGCTGGAGATATTTTGGTCAAAAAAGGGAAATGATTGAGGATTTGAAGCAGTGGAAAAAATTTTGTCCACTAAGGTGGTAAGACGGTAACTTTGGGCTCAATGGATGAATAACCAAATATGCAAAGTGAAAAAATGTAAAGTGCTTATGTAATTGGGAATTGAGTTAATAATGATGATGTAGATTCAAATTTCAAGCCAAATAATGATACTTGGGTGGGAAACTAATCACTACAGTTTAGTTATTTCCAAGGGAATGCTTGGCCTTAGTCAGATAACTACTGCAGTTTGCTGGGACACCAATATCAGAAACAAGTGTAAAGTTGGATGCATATGAAAATGTTTAACATTAGGATTCTTTTAAGTGATTGTGATCACATACATGAAGGCTGATTGTGCCAACAAACCCTAGTTCACGAGTGCCTTAATTTTTCGAGTTTTGTACTGGAAAGCAATGGGAAGAATCTGCTTTACAAACTTCGATTAATTTTTTTGTTGAGGAATGAAGCTCTCTCATAGATCAGGATGAGCTTCAAACTGTATTAGCTTTAGGGAAGCATATTTTGGTTCTTTATTGCCAAAAAGGAATACAGCTAGATAACTGATGAGCATAAAAGTGAATATTGATTGATTAACTTTAGTAATGATGCAGAACTAAATGAATATTGAAATTTTCCTTTAGCTCCTCAGTATATAACTCACATTCAGTAATAAGGTTGATGTGGGAATTAGAAAAACAGTGTCAGTGTTAAGTTGGAATAAATTTCATGATAAATGGAAGTGATATTCTTGACTGCACTTGTAAGAAGAGATGAGAGCATGGCAGGTGATTTTAATTAGCCAACTTTGATATAATTTAAGTATGAAACAAGCTACTGGAGAAATATCTTATGTTTTAAATAATATGCTTGTATCTGAAGCCAGATAAAGATATGTGTATAATGTTGGTAAAGCTGTATTTCCTGCTCACATAAACATTTAAGAGTATGTTTTGAAGTTGAATTTGTTGAAAACAATATTGGTGAAGTAGAGAAATTGGATTCAGCAAAGAACTAAGGTATGTGTTTGATGCAAATTGGCACTGGCAGATCCAATTTCATCATGAAAATATCAATAAAAGCTGTAGCATGGGGAAAGTAACAAGGTTATGGGATGCCACCGTAGGTTAAGTCTATAGGTACTACTATTGGCACTTTAGCCTATTTGTAGATGTAAGTCACGCAAATAATAAAGTGTGTGGGCAGTGCTTTGGAGAAACTATTTCTTAGTTTGTCAAAATAAGACTTTGGGCAAAGTCTAAACAAATTCAGCAAAAATTGGCACAGCTTTTTGTAGTGAATGATGAGCTCTGGAACATATGACATTGTATCTGATTTGTGCAATTAGTGCATGAGCTTACTGTATGGAAAGATTAGATTAAATAATGTCCTGATTTTCTGGCCACGAGTCTATGACTGTGTACCCTAAGTAAACTCTTTTGCATTCCTGCTGAATCAAACTAAAGGCTTCCTAAGATTGAGTTACTTTGTGTTCTAATTAAAAAGCTGTGTATTTTTTCCATAGATCTTATCTCTACTATAAGGGAGGATTTAAGGTATGAGAATATCTCCAGTTTGTTATTCTTAATGGAATTAAGACATGAGAAAAGTAATGTTCAGTCATAATAGGATGGTCATAATAGGATGTACTACATTACTCAATAAACCAATAAAACCATTTCGTATAATTACAACTTTCCTTGAAATTTACATTATTTCTACATCTTGAACTGAATCCTGGGTTTCATAATACCATTAGTTCAAATATATAGGCACTAAAACACTCAATCTGGAAAACAAACACTTTATTTATGCAATTATTTATATATTTCACAATGATTTTGGTACAAATACATGTAATTACCTCTACCTTAATGAATGATCGACAAAATGCCATATGCGGGTGGTATGACTTATTTGACCTGTCAACTTGTAGCCTTCCCATCACACCATAAAACTGATTCCCTATTTAGTAACTCTAGCAACCCTCATACACCCTCTAAGCATTAGTCCCCTGATAGTGTCACCTATGATGGTACCACATGACTTTATGATTAACTGCATACCCCTTGCCAAACCTGCAGTGTCTTTTTGTGTAACAGAAGTTTCCCTAAATGTCCCTTTCAGACCAGTGGTTTTCCCCACCACACACATGTAATCCACAAGCAGACAGGCCAGAGAAAATTCAGTAGATTACTGTGAAGCTTCTAATAGGATGTATCACCATGCATAAGGATGTTCCAGGTGAAGCAGTCCATAAAATGTTCTACTAACGGGCACCTTCAATGTTACTGGGCTGAGACTGAGAGCATATAGCTTGACTGGAACGTCCATATGTACCTGGTTGTGTGATAACTATAATTTATGGCAATATACAATAAAGCCACAAGTATAAGGTGTGTGAAGACTCCTTATCTGTATTCCTATGAGACACAAAGAGATGGTTTTTGTAGATTACCGTCTACATAACCTCCTTCTGTAGCAAGAGATATTTTGATGTATGGCAGTCATTATTTCTGCATAACAGTAACATTATACAATAACCTGATGCACAGTTTTTATAGGTAAACCACGAACTGAAGAGAAAAGCAATGTAATGTGTACTCAACTGGGGTTTTGCTTGATAAGAAACAGAATAAAGGAGTGTGTGCAGGTCAATTTGTGGTTTTCAAGTATTCACAACACAGTTGGTATTAATTATATATTTTTCTATTAGCATTTCTAAATCATTTTCCTCAGGTCGAATGTTCTGAAGACACTAAATAATTCTACAATTAACACCTGTGTCTTAATGAGGAGATGTTTATCGGAAAGAAGATAAGTTTCCACCGTAAGACAGCAGTGTTTAGACATACAGTTCTACATTATAAGTATATTACACATAGTCTTCATACAAATTCACCTAGCAGCTTGAGTCCCTCTTGAAGGCAGCAAGTTATCTTCCAATAACTTTTAAAATTTGTGGGTTGAACTTCATGCTACTCCATCTCATATAATAACTTCCTCAGAATCTTACATCTGAGACAAATCCTCCAATTACATTATCATGAATGTATCTAACAAAGGGAACTAAGTGCTTCTATGTGCTTTTTACAATGATGAATTTATGTAAAATTTACATATGAACCTCTGTCAATAAACTATTTACACATTATTCTCATTTTTTCCTTAGGATGTAACAGTTTCAGAAACATAACTAAAAATGGTCTTTCTCAAAAGATAATAACCCATCTTAGAATAGTGCCACTACAATGCATTAATGTCATGAAAAGGTTTCATTGTGATACTCATAATATGCAAAGACTATTGATTCAAAATATCTAATAAAATGGTAAAAAGTACTGAATATCCTTAATGAATGTCCAGTAAAGGAAATTATTTGTTTGGTGATCAATTTTCACCTAGTACTCCACAAATGGAAGGAAAAAAAGCTTAAGTTGCTAATACTGTATGTATCAGGGAGCTGCCAAGTATAGTACAGTACTCTTTATATTGTGAAAATATTGTGTGAAGAAGACAAGAGTGACTGAGAGTGCTGTCTCTTGCTTGTCAAGTGTCTTTATATTCATTCCAATTTTACTGTTTGTCTAATTCATTTGGTCAGGTTACAAAATAGTAAATTATAAGGACTACTGAAAATAATAAATCATTCCAAGATAAAGAAAATTGTAATATGCTGCCAAAATATGTAAGAAAACAATATCATCTTATATTCTGAATATCTAATGGCTACAAAAACAAGAGTAATATCATTTTCTTAAGACTTTTCAGCAGATATCACGGGTAAAAATTAAATGTAGGTCAGATAATTCATAAGGAAACAACAAGATAGTAGAACATGTTCTATGCCAGAAAACATTATTCTTTATACTGTGTTAACAATAATTACCACTGGGGGATATCATGCTATATATATCACTCTGCAATTAAAAATAAAATGGTAAAATAATCATTAAGGAGATCAATGTCAAGAATTTTTGAAATTTAAGGACAAAATTCAAAACTCAAAAACATACAGTAACCATATCACAAGCATGAGATAACATGCATTCGTCATACAGGCCATGAGTTCGTACACCACAAGATATTCCAACTGTGTATAAGTCCAGAAACATTCCACCCTCAACATCTGGAGCACAACATTAATAATCTCTGGCATGCACATATTACTGTACCAAGTACATGACCATTCTTTTCAATACTTTTCTCACTGACAGTGAAAAGTACACACTCCATGTACATGGTCACCACCAAACAGGAAATTATCTAAGAGAATAAGGATCTTATTCACACAAGTATGCCTGACATCCTTATCCTAGAGTGGGAATTACAGAGAGGCAACTACATTACAGTGTCCTCTCATCTTCACAGAATTTGTCAGTTATCACTACACTAGTTGTTACATGCGATTCTACAGGAAACCTCTCAAGGTCATTGTACTTCAAATGATAATTCATAGTCTCCAGGTGTAGATCTTTACTGGAGTGATGACCATGAATCCAGTCTTTCAAGAAATTACCATTAGAATTATCTACTACATGCTCGAATCTCTTCCGTGTTGAAGCATGACATGGGTCATGGGAAGCAGCTCTGAGGATGTGGCTAGCCCACTGCCCCTAGCACCATGGTTGTCCCTGCCTACTTGCTCATAACTGCTGCCACCTTAGCCACATCACACTCATCACCCTACAGATACAGTCCTGCAGACTCAGTTGTACAACCTCCATGATCTGAACCTGACAACTTTAAATACAGTATGTTCAACTGCAATAAAGGAACCTACAGTATCCAGCTAGTAGCCTGTCCTGACAATATTAAAAAAATTCTACAACCTCAAGCAACATGGCCCTTCCCAATACAGGTTTTTACAACCTTTAACACTATGGATTATCCACGTCGGCAAAGAAATATTTACAATCGCATCAAAAAATCTGATCAGTTAGTTTAATTGAGGAGACTAAAGAATTAAAATCCTTCTATAGAAGGAGTATATTTCTTCTAGAGATTCCCTCCCTAGAGGTCTCTTCCATTACACTTCACACTACATCCAGACACTTAGAGAGTGCCTTGGGTGCCCTTGACACTGTTTCAGTGTTTGATGGCCTCCAGACACTGTCTGTCTACTGACCCAGAGGCACTAGGGTAAGTGACTGTAGGCAGCAAAAACTGACTGAGCATCGGGCATGATCCAAGACACTAGATTGAGAGTCTAGAGAGCCAAGGCACTATCCAACACGAGTGCTTAGTGGATTCCTTGACTAAAAGTAGCAGGTTTTCCATAAGTCCCACGTGAATGCCTAGTATTTCTCTAGATACCTGTGAGTATCTGGTAAGGCCCTAGACACCAAAAAGGGTCCTAGGTACTATATAAGCACCTCATGGGCCCCATGCACTATAGGAATTTTTTAAAGCCAGATGTACGGCTCTTGCACTCAAATATGCAAAGAAATCAATAATAATCTGGCCAACTAGTCATGTAGTGTGTGTTTCTGTGGTCAAATGAAGGCAATCTAAGCAGAGAGAAGTAACCTTTTCTTTTTCACCTAGCAAAACTATATATGAAATTATTAAGATACATAAAATATATTTTCATCAGTCTTTGGAACACTTTTTAATAGAGTCATGGTGGATTGTGCACACAGCAGAGAAGACAAAGCACATGTTAAGTCAAGCAACACCGCACTTGCGCCCTTCTAGCCCCAGGATTAGCGCTGTACATGTCCTAGTCTTACTGCCTAGGCGATCAGTTCTTTCGCCCTCACCCTGTCCATGCCCACTCACAGTAAATAAACCCATGCCCACTATTGGATCACACAGCAGTTACATTTGCTTTTCTTCTTAATGACAACATGTTCAACATGGGCAGCGTCTGTAGGTGTTACTGTGACATGGGTGACCTCAACAGTACCTGGCGTAGAGTTCTCTGGTGCTGCTGATCCATTGGCACCTGCCTTCTCTGGAGATGATGGGGTGTTATCTGTGACAGGCTTTGATGGCACTGTATCTGGTGATGGCTGCTGCAGTTGCTGAGGTGGTTGCTGCTGCTGAGGAGACACATCTTTTGCAGGAACAAGGGGTTCTACAACAGCATCCTTTTCAGTTGGAGACGATGGAGTTACATCTAATGAATCTGTAACATCTGGCGTCTGGCCTGCTTGCCCCTGGAGTGGCCGGCCGGACTTGATGAGCTGCACGATCTCATCAGCCTCTCGAGAGATGTCACCATCAGGTCGGAATGGGTTGTCTCGCCCGCTGTCCGTACTGAAAGAAAAAAAAAATTACATGAATATAGGACAATATCAATTTGTAATAATGTCATCTAAAGGCCACAGTGTCAAACTAATATCATGAAAGTGGTAGCAATTTCTGGAGTGGCCAATTAGATGACAGTTTCTTTCCAAACCCATACTTTCCAGACATAAAATTTGGAACCATTATCACTTTTTATGGCTCCCACAATGTTAGCCTCAAAAGCCAGATTATCATCAATAGAACAAATGGCATTTTTCTGTATCACTCCCAACAGGCCTGACCTTGATATGGGTGTCAGTGATTGTGATCATGGTCTTTATATAGCTGTATACATATCAATAAAGCTATCAACACGGGCATTTTAGGAGGGTTAGTAACTGCTGTGCAGAGCCAGCACTTCAGTGGCTATGATATTTCACTCCTCTGGCCCAGGTAGCTGTTGTAGTGTTGTCATGTTGTTTGTAGTGCTGTAGTAGAGCAGAGACGGGATGGTGACTCATTTCTGTCGAAGGAGTGTGGTTCCTAAAGGGTTGTAGTTACTCAGGGAGGTTGAATGCTGTGCTTACTGGAGATATTTCAGTATGTATGTATTTATCAATGTTTTACTGGTTGGGGTTGAGGGGATCTGTGAATGGAGGTTATGAAAGTGTGAGGCAGGGGTAAGCTTTTTATTTCTTCAGCTACTCTGGTTACACCACAAGATCCCTAACATTTGAAACTTGCCAACATGACATCAATCATAAAATCCCCTAAACCACCCACTTACCCTTCCTCTTTCCATTCTCTGTCACTCCTATCCTCAGTGTCTAAACTCAGTGAAAAACTGATCCACAACGGAATTAAATAAACCATCCCACTCTCACCCCAAACACCATGGCTTAAGAAAAAAAAAAATGTGAATGACACACAACACAATGAGCTCACATAACTTATCCTAAAAGAGTTCAATCAACCACAAGCCAGGCATTTGAAGGATGGTGTTATCACCTTGTAGGCAATTCCCGAGATTAGACGTCACTATTGCTATCAATTCCTTACTTGCCTATTACTGTGCACGTCACTGATACTGTGCACGTCAATGTTGCTGTGCACGTCACTGATACTGTGCACCTCAATGTTACTGTGCACGTCACTGGTACTGTGGACGTCAATGTTACTGTGCACGTCATTGGTACTGTGCATGTCAATGTTACTGTGCACGTCACTGATACTGTGCACGTCACTGATACTGTGCACGTTAATGTTACTGTGCACGTCACTGTTATTGTGCACGTCAATGTTACTGTGCACGTCACTGGTACTGTGCACGTCACTGGTACTGTGCACGTCAATGTTACTGTGCACGTCAATGTTACTGTGCACGTCACTGATACTGTGCACGTCAATGTTACTGTGCACGTTACTGTGCACTCATTCTTCCGCCTGCCCTTTCCCGCCGAGCCACCGCCGCCGCCAGAGTGCAGCACTAGTCTCCCGTCTCGTACATTCCTGCTCGGTTTAAGTCTCTCCCCTTTAACCTGGACCACCTGACCTTTAAGTCCAAGTTGGCAAATCCCCAGACGATAAGTTAGCCCTTCCTGGCCTTCACAACTTTTTTTTTTTTCCTTACTTTCTTGCGCACTCATAGGTTGTGTCGTCTCAATCTTATTATCTTATCATAATACAGCCATAGCAAAGATGGCCATCATTCGCAGCGAACGATGTAAGATGCCAAGCCAGTCTGACGATAGTCGTACACACCTTCAGTCCTTATCATGCAAGTAATGTTCTTTATAATCAAGATATTCCTGTGAGTCCACGGAGAAAATGAACTTGTGATTCACTTTCCCCGTGGACTCATAGGAATATATATATATATATATATATATATATATATATATATATATATATATATATATATATATATATATAGGATTTCATCACTAAAGCAAGCTAGAGCATACAGATTAACATCACAAGATGGGTAATTATAATTATCTCCACATGGTTTCACGGTTGGGCAAGGCAGCGAATCTGGTCCTGAGTCAAAGAAAGGCTTAGTGTTAAAAAACGACTCCTTCATTAATCTTAAGTTCTTCAAAGCGTTTAGTTTTTGTGAGGATTCTGTTGACTTTGACTCGCGTCCAACGATGAACATTCCAAATATTCAACACAAGTGTTGGGTGTGGTCAACGCAGTTTTATTCGGTGTTCACAAGTTTTGTTCCTTGCGTTCAATCAAGGGAAAGAACGCTAGAAGTAATACACGAGATACTACGACAAGAGAGTTAGATGTGAGTATATATATTTTTTTTTAATTTTCCAAAAGAAGGAACAGAGGGGGCCAGGTGAGGATATTCCAAAAAAGGCCCAGTCCTCTGTTCTTAACGCTACCTCGCTAACGCGGGAAATGGCGAATAGTTTAAAAGAAATATATATATATATATATATATATATATATATATATATATATATATATATATATATATAAACCTTTTTCCACCAAAAAGCCTAGCATCTCCTCCACGTCTTGGCCTCGCTAGGCGCGTCTACATGTACGGTCGGAGGTAAGAACACTTTATAGTCTTGCTGTACAAAAGAGAAACTGCTGAGGCCACAATTCTTCCTCGCAAGCCAACTCACGACGCTCACTTTCTTAACTCATGACGGGGAGGGTTTCACGAAGTGAGATAAACACCCTCTCGCACCAACCGCCATGATGAACGAGCCTCATGTGCCATTCCCCCATTATCTGGAGGAGTCCTCATGCACTTTTTCCCGTGATCGTAAATGTTCATGTCCGATGATGCGCAGTCATGTCCGTTGATGCGCAGTCATACACCTGTCCACCGCAGTTCACCTCGTACCCAACGTTCGACTCAAAGGCGTTAAAAAAAAAAAAACGGAACTCTTGCAGTTCACCAGCACATGTAACGAAAGTGTTCCACCCTCTTAACTTACTTATTAAGCAGCCTTTTTCTTTCGTACTCCGCATCTTACGGTTCCATTTCAACGTTTCAGAGTTGACTTGGTTGACTAGACTTTCGTCAGCACGTGCATTCTTGTGGTTCTATATTGAAGGCTATTAAACTTGAGCATTTGCATAACAACATGCACATACATCCCTCACCGGAGGTAAATCATTTTCTCACGCACTCAACCTTATATAGACAGGTTTTGTTACGAGTATTTTCGTGTTCTATTTCTGCCGGCACATATTAATTATCTGGTGTTTTGTGGATGGCTCTGAAGGTTCCAAATAATTTGCTGATGAATATAAACAGTATTGCGTGTTCTGTTATGTAAACATTGTTTGACTCCAAGTAAACAGTGGGAACCGTTGTTAAATGGTTCTTGTCTCCTGGACTGGTATGGATGTGTGTATGCATGTGCATGTGTGTGTATGCACGTGCATGTGTGTATGCATATGCATATGTGTGTATATGTGTGTGTGTGTGTGTGTGTGTGTGTGTGTGTGTGTGTGTGTGTGTGTGTGTGTGTGTTATTAAGTATACGACTAAGCTTTTACTTTTGAAAACAGATTAGACTGGGGTACTTCTGCATCTGGGACAAACCTACAGAAAATGCCAGTCGTGGATTTGATCACACACACACACACACACACACACACACACACACACACACACACACACACACTGAGACCTCGGCAACAATGAGCCATTTAACAAAGGTTCCTCGACGCTGTTGTTCACCTCTTGTTAAAAATGTTTACGTAACGGAACTCTCAATGATGTTTATATTCAGCAGGAAATTATTTAGAACCCTCAAAGCCATTCACAAAACACTAGTTAATTAAAACGTGCCGGCAGGAATATCACATGAAAATATTCCTGACAAAACCTATATATATATATAAGGTTGAGTGTGTGTGAGAGAAAATTGGTTACCGGAGGCGAGGCTTGTGAGTTATTATATAAAATACACCAATTAATTAGCCTTCAACGCAACCACAAGAACGTGCTGACGAAAGGCGAGACACAGCTCCACTGCTGAGCCGTAGTAGTGTGCGACATCAACACAGTCGAGTTTGGTCGCACTTTCGCACGTTTGAGCACGACGGTACGACCCCTCCTCCTTCTCCTCAAGGACGACTATACAGTTCTACGTAGTACTCGAGGGTCGTATCGTCGCGCTCAATGGGTTATGTACACAGTTCGTGTGCAGATGGCACGGCGGGAAAAGACGAGAGACACTGAGGCCATCCCGCCCTTCCTCACCTGACGTTGTAAACAACGAAATGTCAGGCGAAGGAGGAAGTGCGAAAGGACAATTAAGGGCGGATACGACAGAAAACGGAAACCTGCAACTCAGCTTCAAGGAAAATGGGGTGGGGACCTCCACCGTTATCCTGGATGAGAGGATGGGTGAACGATGGGTGACGAGAGAAAAAGGATAATGCCATGCAGAGGATTGAGAATGAAGTGATGATGAACTAAGGCCCTGGCGATCCCGGGTATAGAGAGTGAGGGTGGGAATGGTGAAGTGATGGTGCACACTGATGAAGTGATGGTGAAGAAAAGGTGAGGACAGTGACCATGAAGTTGAGGATGGGAAGCCGTGCGATGGAGAGAAATATAAAATGGCGATGGAGTTGTGGAGGGAGGGAGGGAGGGAGGGATGATTTGTGCGACAGTGAGGGGATGACTGCGCTGCCGTGGTGCTGGCGTGTGTGCTTGTAGGGAAGGGGGATGGATAGTGTTAAAATAGGGTAGGTAGAGGAAGGGGATAATGATGATGAAGAGATATAGAGGTGGAGTTGTTGATAGCGATGGAAGAATGGATAGTCATAAATGGGGCGAGGGGGTAGGTGGGTGTGGGGGAGGATGGTGAACACAGCGATGGTGAAGGAGGAGAGGTGTAAACGATGAGGGGGGTAACGAGATGGAGTAATACCAAACTAGCTAGTCAGTGTGTGTGTGTGTGTGTGTGTGTGTGTGTGTGTGTGTGTGTGTGTGTGTGTGTAGCCCCCGTCGGTTCAGCCCCGAGACTTTAAACCACAAGACCCCTCCCAACGAACTCAGTCATCCCCCCACTCCCTCCTCCTCCTACAACCCCCCCCCCCCCCGAAAGCTCCTTGCCACATTCCTCCAGCGCCTAACACCCGTCCCTCCCCCCCCCCCCCCCACAGCTCTCCCATCAAACTGTCGGTGAAGTCATCCATGGATACCATACACCCCCCCCCCCAACCCTCACCCTCCCCTTCGAGCTACATGGACCTGGGGGCGGGCGGCCTGGTCGGTTTCACGACCAGGAACGAGAGAGAGAAAAAAGTACTTTGTGTCATCACACGCGGCACCGCCGGGGACGCTGTGGATCGGTGGTCAGCGCGCAGCTCCACCACACCACCTTCCCTGGGGTCCACCTTTCTTATGTCCCGTGGTGTGTGGATACGGCCGCCGGGACGAGAGAGAGAGAGAGAGAGAGAGAGAGAGAGAGAGAGAGAGAGAGAGAGAGAGAGAGAGAGAGAGAGATGCATTACTCAGTGTAACAAACAGCAGGATTACAGGAAAAAAAAAAAAAAGAGGGGGTGAGAGAAAACAGGAATCCGTGATTAGAAGATTACGAAATGTACGAGGAATGAATCAAGAGCAAAACCTGAGGAGACGTGTTGACAAAAAAAAGGAAGAATAATGGACAATGACAAGGCAATGAGAGAGAGAGAGAGAGAGAGAGAGAGAGAGAGAGAGAGAGAGAGAGAGAGAGAGAGAGAGAGAGAGAGAGAGAGAAACGTCAAGAACATGTAAGGAAAGAATACTTTGTGGAATAATATATATAAAAAAAACATTTAAAGGGCAAGAAATGATCGTATGATATGGAGAATGTAACAGTAAAATGGTAGGAAATCAGAGAGAGAGAGAGAGAGAGAGAGAGAGAGAGAGAGAGAGAGAGAGAGAGAGAGAGAGAGAGAGAATAAAAATACAAATAAAAGCGAGGGAGTGTATATGGCCCATGACATCATTATAACCGGGTTATAACCTGGGCAACCGTTACTACCAGAGTGAGGTGGAGGGGGGTACAGGACGGTTGACGCCCCCCCCCCCCCCCCCCCCATGGACGACCTCGTAACCAGACCAGGGCCACAACGCTGAAGAACCGTGATATGACGACTCCTGGAGAATGATAAGTTCTGGAACAACCAATCAACCCCCCCGTATCCAGCCAGACCCCCACACCATCGTTCAAATATTACTGGCTATCTTCGCCATACCCAACGTTACGCGTGTGGACACTACACAGTGAGTAAAGTGTACGATAACTACATGTGTATTGTGAAACACGTAGGACGAACAAACGGAGATATCAATATCTATCTAGCTATCTATACACACACACACACACATACACACACACACACACACACACACACACACACACATATATATATATATATATATATATATATATATATATATATATACTTTTTTTTTTTTTTTTTTGCCGCTGTCTCCCGCGTTTGCGAGGTAGCGCAAGGAAACAGACGAAAGAAATGGCCCAACCCACCCCCATACACATGTATATACATACGTCCACACACGCAAATATACATACCTACACAGCTTTCCATGGTT
This sequence comes from Panulirus ornatus, assembly GCF_036320965.1. NCBI lineage: Eukaryota > Metazoa > Arthropoda > Malacostraca > Decapoda > Palinuridae > Panulirus > Panulirus ornatus. The sequence continues at coordinate 5,493,160 of NC_092240.1, forward strand.
TACCCCAGACGCTTCACATGCCCTGATTCAATCCACTGACAGCACGTCAACCCCGGTATACCACATCGCTTCAATTCACTCTATTCCTTGCCCTCCTTTCACCCTCCTGCATGTTCAGGCCCCGATCACACAAAATCTTTTTCACTCCATCTTTCCACCTCCAATTTGGTCTCCCTCTGCTCCTCGTCCCCTCCACCTATATATATATATATATATATATATATATATATATATATATATATTGGAACGGGGGGGGGCTGGAAATCCTCCCCTCTCGTTTTTTTTCTTTTTTTTAATTTTCCAAAAGAGGGAACAGAGAAGGGGCCCGGGTGAGGATGTTCCCTCAAAAGCCCAGTCTTCTGTTCTTGGCGCTCCCTCGCTGATGCGGGAAGTGGCGAGTAGCATGAAAAGATATATATTGGAAAGGATCACAATTTTGCGCGTGATCAAGATATTCCTATGAGTCCACGGGGAAAATGAAACACGATAAGTTCCCATGTGCACTTTCGTGTAATGATCATATTATCAGGGGAGACACAAGAGAGAAATATAAGTCAGTTGATATACGTCGAAGAGACGAAGCTAGGACGCCATTTGGACAACTTCCCTGATGATGTGATTATTACACGAAATTGCACTTGGGAACTTATCGTGTTTCATTTTCCCCGTGGACTCATAGGAATATATATATATATATATATATATATATATATATATATATATATATATATATATATATATATCCCTGGGGATAGGGGAGAAAGAATACTTCCCACGTATTCCCTGCGTGTCGTAGAAGGCGACTAAAAGGGGAGGGAGCGGGGGGCTGGAAATCCTCCCCTCTCGTTTTTTTTTAATTTTCCAAAAGAAGGAACAGAACGAGGCCAGGTGAGGATTTCCCTCAGAGGCCCAGTCCTCTCTTCTTAACGCTACCTTGCTAACGCGGGAAATGGCGAATACTGTGAAAGAAAAAAAAAAATATATATATATATATATATATATATATATATATATATATATATATATATATATGCCCATCAACACCAGTCAGACTGACCCAGAGAGAGAGAGAGAGAGAGAGAGAGAGAGAGAGAGAGAGAGAGAGAGAGAGAGAGAGAGAGCCACTATCAAAAGATAAGTGTGCAGTGGAGAATAAATCCGATAAAAGCTGATTAATTTCAAGGAGTGAGGCGGAAGCGCGAGGGAGGGGGGGTGACGACGGAGGAGGGGGAGAAGGTTGGTTGGTTGGTTGGTTGGTTGCATTGAGGGACGGTATTACCAAGGGTGCTGCTGCTGCAGTGGTGTTGGCTGGTGGACCCAATATGGCGGTCGAGCTCTCCGTCTGGCAGCGGGGGAGCAGCAGCAGGAGGAGGTAGGGTTACCAAGGGTAAAGGAGTGTCCGGGTGGCGATCTCATGCAGGTGTGGGGAAAATGGTGGGGGGGAGGAGGTGGGGTGCTTGGTTTATGTTGGGTTAGGTGTGAATGAAACTGTGATGCACGTAAATGGGGAGACAGAATTAAGTATTTACCTGAAAAGAATAAAAAAAATTATCAACTGGAAATCTGGAATCCAGGTGTCAGGGTTACCAAAGTATATAAGGTCATGAGTGGTAGTGTTACCAATGTACGTATTGGGGTAGTAGTCGTCCGGATGACAGTGTTACCAAGGTAAATATATGGGGGACGGTCCGAGAGGCAGTGTTACCAAGGTAAGCACGATAGTTACCAAGGCCAGTAATTCTGACTCGAGTTACCAAGTAGCGTCCAAATGATACCGAAAATTACTGAAAGGACCAACTCTTGCGTACAAGAGGGTCAGAAAAGTACCAGAAATACATGAAGAAACGAGTCACACACACACACACACACTTCACCAAGTCTTCATTTCAGCTTCCCTTCCCTTCCTTCACTTCATACTTCCACGATCACTTCACTCTCCCCTTCCCTTCCTTCCCTTTTCGCTCTAAAAAATAAATTAAAAAAAGATGTTAAACCAGCGATAAGCAAGACACAAATGTGGATGTGGTGTGCAGGTACTCAACATTTTTTTTTTATCAAACATGTACACATTTACACACACCAACAACAACAACAACAAAGAACAACAAGAACTCGAGAATAGGGAGCAAAACACTCCCCCTCCCCCCCCCCCCAAATGATAACCATCCCCAACAACACATTCACTTATCCGTTACAATCCAATCATTTACCTAGACTGTTGAAACGCATTTCCTTATCCTGTTGAGTTACAGTGTGTGTGTGTGTGTGTGTGTGTGTAGCAACAGAGAGAGAGAGAGAGAGAGAGAGAGAGAGAGAGAGAGAGAGAGAGAGAGAGAGAGAGAGAGAGAGAGAGAGAGAGACGAACGTCCAATCTTGACGTACGGGAGTGGCTACCCCCCCCCCCCTCCCATACTATGTAGCCAGCGAAGCTGGTGCTTGCTGTTAAGGCGATACACGCGCGCGCGCGCGCGTCAGCGTCACCCTGACCCTGGGTGGACGGATGGCTGGCCACGATCATGCACGCACGCCGCCGCTGGTGACCACGACGGTAATAAAACTTTACTCTGGATGACGTAGGGAACGGAGGACGGGTAAACCTATGGTGCGACGTGCGCGACGTACGTAACGTACGTCGCATGAACGGTTCATATTACGAACTTCGCAGACGACATTTCCGCGACTGTTCTCGGTAACGGACGGAGAAACAACGAACTCTTAATACGAACGCCGGAGACGCTAATATCGTGTGCGACTTGCCAATACCGTACTGTGAATGTACATGACGGCAAACAATGTTACAGCGAACACACCAGTGACGGCAAACAATATTACAGCGAACACACCAGTGACGGCAAACTGTTATAGAGAACAACAGTAACGGAAAACAATGTTACAAAAGGACACACCAGTGACGGCAAACATTGTTATAGAACACCAGTGACGGCAATGTTACAGCGAACACACCAGTGACGGCAAACTGTTATAGAGAACAACAGTAACGGAAAACAATGTTACAAAAGGACACACCAGTGACGGCAAACATTGTTATAGAACATCAATGACGGCAAACAATGTTACAGCGAACACACCAGTGACGGCAAACTGTTATAGAGAACAACAGTAACGGAAAACAATGTTACAAAAGAACACACCAGTGACGGCAAACAATGTCACAGGACACACCAGTGACAGCAAACAATGTCACAGGACACACCAGTGACGGCAAACAATGTCACAGAGGACACATCAGTGACGGCAAACTATGTCAGAGAACACACCTGTGACAGCAACCAATGTCATATAACACCGGTGACGGCAAACAGTCACAGAACACACCAGCGACGGCAAACAATGTTACAAAACACACCAGCAACAATAAACAATGTTACAGAGAACGCACCAGTGACGGCAAACAATGTTACAGAGAGCACTACTGACGGCAAACAAGGTCACAGAACACACCAGTGACGGCAAACAATGTTACAGAGCACCAGTGACGGCAAACAAGGTCACAGAACACACCAGTGACGGCAAATAATGTTACAGAGCACCAGTGACGGCAAACAAGGTCACAGAACACACCAGTGACGGCAAACAATGTTACAGAACACACCAGTGACGGCAAACAAGGTCACAGAACACACCAGTGATGGCAAACAATGTCACATATAACACACTAATGACGGCAAACAGTCATAGAGAACACACCAGTGACGGCAAACAAAGTGTTACAGAGAACACGCCACTGACGGTAAACAACGTTACAGAGAACACGCCAGTGACGGTAAACAACGTCACAGTGAACACATCAGTGACTATTATCAATGCTTCAACCATACATCAAACTCTGTCTTCACCACACAAATGCAGAATTCAATGGAGGGTAACATTAGCTGACGCGTATTCCAAGATGGTTTACATTTGTCCACTGTAGATCTACAATGATGTATACTCACATCCTACAGCTATCATCTCCTTGATAATGAAGGTAAACTCAGCTACGAGGAACGTCAAGTTAGTGTGAGTCTACATTCTAAGTCTTCCAGTGCATGGTAAACTCCAAGTTAAATAGTTTACATCTTGACCGTCGACTGTGATCTACAGGTATGTTAGTTTACATTCAAACTATTATCGTTGTGGTTCGAGTTTACACATCCACGCAAAGCCTGTGAAGTTTACGTCACGGTTTCTGCAGCTCGACACCTGTCATGTTCAGGTCCTGGTCTGTGTATGCTCGACACCTGTCATGTTCAGGTCCTGGTCTGTGTTTGCTCGACACCTGTCATGTTCAGGTACTGGTCTGTGTTTGCTCGACACCTGTCATGTTCAGGTACTGGTCTGTGTTTGCTCGACACCTGCCGAGGAATGAACGGCGAAGAGGCATACATATTTTCGTCTCTCGAGGGCGAGCGATCGTTCGAGACGCTCTTGAAAAAGCGCCATCAATTCTCGACGCGTCCGGGTGTCAAACACCGCTGGCGAACAATCACCGGAGCGACGTGATGCAGCAGCAAACACAAGGGCTGGCGAACAAAACACAAACTGAAGAAAACAAAGCAAAACACACAGGCCAACCCCGTGACAGGACGACCTTCGTTCATTCTTCCTGGGATCGTCGAGCCAAGGGCCAGCCCTCAACACGCGCACGTGTGCTCTGAGAACACCGTCACCACGTGAGCTCGACTGTACGACCCCTTGTGCACGACAGGTACGACCCTCATATGCATGACGGTATGACCCAACGTTAAGGTGGCCTGGCCTCTGATCTGACCCTTATGGGACCCGTGATACCCAAGGGTCGTCCTGTCGTAACCAAGGGTAGTCCTGTCGTACCTAAGGGTCGTCTTGTCGTAACCAAGGGTCGTTCTGCCGTACCTAAGGGTCGTACTGTCGTACCCAAGGGTCGTACCGCCGTGCTCAAAGGTTTGCGCGCCGAAAACATTGGCCTTTCCCAGGGCGCGCGCGCGGGCAGGGACAGCGGGGGGGGGGGGGCGAAACTAAACATGTTGACACCGTAACTAGATAGCATGAGGAGGGAGGGAGGGAGGGGGAGATGGAAGTGGGATAGGGAGGGGAGGGAAGACCGACCCCCCTAGGAACACAGGGGAGGGGAAGTGTAGAGGGGGCGGAGGAGGAGGAAGGGAGGGGGAGGTTATTGTGACAGCCATAGTGGCTGGCACTGGTGTCAGGGGAGAAGAGGAGGGGGAGGGAGGGAGGGAGGAGGCTTTGATTATGTATGGTACGTAAGAGGAGGGGGAGGAGGGGGGGGAGGAAGGGCTTGGGTACGTGGGAGGGATCCCATAGTAACGTCGTACATGGGAGGAAAGACGCGGGAGGGGGTTAGTATCCCGTACACGTGGCGAGGGAGTGCATGGGGGGAGGGGCGGCGCGTGCGTGCAGCTGATGGAAGTCAAGTGTAGGCAGGTGGAAGTCACACAGGTGCAGGAGTAAGTCAGGCAGGGTACGTACACGGTGGTGGGAGGCGAGTGGCAGTACGTGAAAGTCAAATATTAGCTTGTAAGGTGGGGGAGGTAATGAGGAGAGGGGGTGTGGAACAGACGAACGGTGGGAACAATGAAAGTTAATAATAATAATAATAATAATAATAATAATAATAATAATAATAATAATAACAATACTAATAATAATAAATAAATAATATAATATATATATATATATATATATATATATATATATATATATATATATATATATATATATATATATATATATATATATATATATTTATTTATTTTTATTTATTTTGCTTTGTCGCTGTCTCCCGCGTTTGCGAGGTAGCGCAAGGAAACAGACGAAAGAGATGGCCCAACCCACCCCTATACACATGTATATACATACACGTCCAAACACGCAAATATACATACCTATACATCTCAATGTACACATATATATACACACACAGACACATACATATATACCCATGCACACAATTCACTCTGCCTTTATTCATTCCCATCGCCACCTCGCCACACACACACACACACACATATATATATATATATATATATATATATATATATATATATATATATATATATATATATATATATATATATATATAGACAAATAAAGATAAAAATAAAACAACTATGACCTGTCAGTAACCACCCCCTCCCCCACACAAGGGAGGGGGGGTGGTAAGTAAACACTTGTGTGCCCCCCCCCCCCACTGTACATGGCTTCACAGAACCTCCCTTAGTAAACGTCACCTTGCGACCTCTATAAACATCTCACATAAACCACACATACAACTCTACATACAACATCTACGGTGTAAACCCTTCCATGACCTTGACCTCTGTGACCTCAAGGGCTACACCGGGGGGGGGGGGTAGAGCTCCGTCCGAAGTGGTATACAAGTTCGGTCCAGTACGAATCATGCGGGTCATACGTGAGCACTGGAAGATGAGGGAGCTGATGACCACAAGGCTGCTGGAACGGAACGCCTCCTCAACCAGGGTATCTCTTGATGCCTTAAGACTTACAAATAAGAAGTCCTCCTCACGAGACATAACGTGGTCAATGTGTGTGTTTGGCCTGCCATTCTTTTTCTTAGGTTGTGGGGAGTGAGCAATAAAAAGTAACGCTCTTCTTGCTCTGTGTATTCACCCCCCCCAATTCTTCTCTCTCTCTCTCTCTCTCTCTCTCTCTCTCTCTCTCTCTCTCTCTCTCTCTCTCTCTCTCTCTCTCTCTCTCTCGGGAAACGAGACTCGTCTCTTCACGTCGTTAACAAGAGGAGTTTCGCCCCTTATGTTCGTGTGATTACTACGACGGTGACCTGGGGCTCTGAAACCACTGGTGGCGCGAGGTGTTACATGCCATTGCTTCTTGTGTGTGTGTGTGTGTACATAAAACATTTGGCATTTCTAAGTACACACGACTGAGTGACCATGACCTCTGACCTTCCCTCCCCCTCCCTCAACCTGACCGAGGGTGTAGAGTATGGCCAGCAGTGTGTATGGTGCACGTCTGGCCCACATCCAGCCATGAGATATCATCATTACACAACAATCCCGGACCCGCTGGCTTGACACACGCTTACACGGACGACAAACACGCTATAATATGACACTGTAGTAGTAGTAGTAGTAGTAGTAGTAGTACTAGTAGTAGTAGGGGTAGTAGTAGTAGTAGTAGTAGTAGTAGTAGTAGTAGTAGTAGTAGTAGTAGTAGTAGTAGTAGTAGTAGTAGTAGTAGTACTGGTTTTAACAGTAACAGTAATACCTACAGTTTTAAGAACAGACTGGAACCACAGGTTGAAAACAACCTGATAAAAAATATATGTACACTCCAGACAAACAACAGATACGATAAAAATGTGTGTGTGTGTGTGTGTGTGTGTGTGTGTGTGTGTGTGTGTGTGTGTGTCCCTCACCTGGAGGGGGAATGAAGTACCTGATCCCTTTGTTATGGCCGACCTTTTTTATTGCCCTCGACCCTGACACCCTCTTCCCCCCCACCCCCCCCTTCCCTCACACCAGTGACCACTGGACGACCCTTCCACTCTCACTCGGGGACCCCACGACTCTCACTCCCTCCCTCCCTCACTCACTCACTCCCTCCTGCCCCTCTCTCATACCTGCCAAGAACAAACTGGAGACTCTCAAAACTCATCTTTGTTTTCCCTTCGCTCTCACTGGCTCTCTCTCTCTCTCTCTCTCTCTCTCTCTCTCTCTCATATAGGTACCACGAATAATAATATATATATATACAGAGGACGACTTTCTCAACCCGAAGCCTTGTTTTCATTCGCCCGTGAGTGTAAACAAGAGGGCAACCTTCGCTAACGAGACTCGGAGGGAGGGGGAAGGAAAAGATAAAAACCAAAAAGAAAACAAAAAAGAAAAAGAAAAAAAAGTTAACTCGGAACCCAAGCCATCAAGCATTCCACAGTGCAGCCAGTGAGGTTGGGGGAACCCGTATAACGACGCCCCTGCAGCCAAACCCCACACACACACACACACACACCTGCCCTGCTGGTGGTGGTGACTCCCTCCCTCTCTCGTCCCCTCGAAGTCTCCACACCGGCTGCTGGCGCGCTCCCCACCACCCACAGTATCCACTGACCTAAGTGCTCTTACTGCACTGTGTGTGTGTGTGTGTGTGTGTGTGTGTGTACAATCCCTCAAGGCCCTCAGCACAAACGAGCTTCCTCCTCCCTCCCCGCCCGCCCACACCTCCAGGAGCGGTAGTCTTTCACGATCTTTCACGTAAACATAACATAGATGGGTGTAAGCTATGGGGCGTCGACTTGTAAGCTTATAGTTTCACACAGGCTGGCGACAGAATTAAGCTGTGAGAGCTGACGACAGCCGGGATGGTCGATTGGTCAGCTTAAAGAGCTTAGAAAGCTGGCAACGGTCGGACACGTCTCCCCGGTAGCTCCAGTCGACCAAATTCGCTCGTTACGTAACCGCGATCAGCTCAATGAATTAACTTAGCTCCACGACACCCAAACTACTTATACATGAATGTAACTCTGTCATTACAGGAACAGAGAAGGGGGACAGGTGAGGATATTCCCTCAAAGGCCCAGTCCTCTGTTCTTAACGCTCCCTCGCTACCGCGGGAAATGGCGAATAGTATGAAAGATGAAAAGAAAGAATATATATATATATATTGGAAAGGATCAAAATTTGCGCGTGATCAAGATATTCCTATGAGTCCACGGGAAAATGAAAGTGCACTTTCGTGTAATAATCACATCATCAGGGGAGAGACATGAGAGAAATGTAAGTCAGTTGATATACATCGAAGAGACGAAGCTAGGACGCCATTTGGTATACATGTGTACAATCATATGTTTACCAAATGGCGTCTGGGGTAAACCATGAAAAGTCTTGTGGGGCCTGGATGTGGAAAGGGTGCTGTGGTTTCGGTGCATTACACATGACAGCTAGAGACTGAGTGTGAACGAATGTGGCCTTTGTTGTCTTTTCCTAGTGCTACCTTGCGCGCGCGCGGGGGGAGAGGGGTGCCATTTCATGTGTGGCGGGGTGGCGACGAAATGGATGAGGGCAGGAACTATGAATATGTACATGTGTATATATGTACATGTCTGTGTATGTATATGTATGTGTACAATGAAATGTATAGGTATGTATATTTGCGTATAAGGGACGTGTATGTATATATATGTGTATGTGGGTGAGTTCGGCCATTCTTTCGTCTGTTTCCTTGCGCTACCTCGCTAACGCGGGAGACAGCGACAAAGTATAATACAAAAAAAATAATAAATATTCAAGGTCACTTCTGGAGGAAATCTAAAAAGATAAAAAGGTCAAAATTACAATTTTTTTTTCTTTTTTTTTTTTGACCTGGAGATGAGAGGATGTGGTGCATGTCTCTTGGTTGCTCCTGACGCAGCCGTAGGAGCTCCGGCAGTAGTCACGTTAATATTGCTGAACTGCACACAACCTGGGGTTCCCTGACAGCAGGTAGACCCCCACTGACGAACAGACACGACACACCAACCACACACCACAGTGGCAACGTAACACCAGCGGCCAACCACACACCACAGTGGCAACGTACCACCAGCGGCCAACCACACACCACAGTGGCAACGTAACACCAGCGAGCAACCACACACCACAGTGGGAACATACCACCAGCGGCCAACCACACACCACAGTGGCAACGTACCACCAGCGGCCAACCACACACCACAGTGGCAACATACCACCAGCGAGCAACCACACACCACAGTGGCAACATACCACCTGCGGCCAACCACACACCACAGTGGCAACAACCAGCCACCACCTGTCACCAATGGTGGTGGGGGTGGTGGGTCGAGAGGGATAGTGGGCGTCTGGGGTCTGGGCGGCGCAGCAACACGCCAGGATACCCCCTTCCCCTTGTGGTGGGTGTGGTGGGCGGCCACGACCGCCCACCACACCTGTTATCTGTATATCACGGGGCGTGAGGACGAGGGGAGGGTGGGGGGGCACTTGTGGTGCTTCACTGGCCAAGTCTCCTCTCCCCTCACACACACACACACACACACACATATATATATATATATATATATATATATATATATATATATATATATATATATATATATATATATATATATATATATATTATCCCTGGGGATAGGGGATTAAGAATACTTCCCACGTATTCCCTGCGTGTCGTAGAAGGCGACTAAAAGGGGAGGGAGCGGGGGGGCTGGAAATCCTCCCCTCTCGTTTTTTTTTTTTTTTTTTCTTCAATTTTCCAAAAGAAGGAACAGAGAATTGGGTAGTTGAGGGTATTCCCTCAAAGGCCCAGTCCTCTGTTCTTAACGCTACCTCGCTAATGCGGGAAATGGCGAATAGTTTGAAAGAAAGATATATATATATATATATATATATATATATATATATATATATATTATTATATATATATATATATATATATATATATATATATATATATATATATATATATATATATATACACATGTCTTTCACACTTGTTCATTTCCCGCGTTAGCGAGGTAGCGCTGAGAACAAACGGAAAGAAGGAGCTATTTGTTCACAACCATTCTCTAGTTGTCATTAACACACAGAAACCACAGCTCCCTATCCACAACTACGCCCAACAGACCTTTCCGTGGTTTCCCCTGACCGCTTCATATGGCCTGGTTCAGTCCACTGACAGCATGTCGCCCCCCGTATATCACATGGCTCCAATTCGCTCTATCCCGTGCACGCCTCACACCCTTACTGGTCTCGAGCATTCTAAACCCTTTCCATTCCATACTTATATCTCCAGTTCAGTCTCCCCCTTCTCCTTCACCCCCCCCCATACACTTTTGAGACATACTTCCTCTTTGTCAACCTCTCTTCACACAGTTTTCGCCACACGTCAACTGGAGTGTCCCTCAAGATTCTATTCTGTCTCCTACACATTTTTTCTTCATCTCATCAACGATTTCATTTCTTCTACAAATGGCCAAATGCGATCATATGCGGACGACTCAACACTGCATCACTCCACATCCTTCGATTCTGCACCTTCTTCTCTCACTCGTTATGTATCTCGTCTCGACACGACTTCCTTCATAAACTCAGACTTAAACAAGATATCTCACTAGGGTAGACGAAATCTGGGTAAGTTTAACGCCTCAAAGATCCAGTTTCTGCCCATCTCAATCGAAAATTCCTCAAAACTTTCCTTTACCCTTTGACGGTCTCTTAATTCCACCTCTCCTGAGCCCCCATCTCTAGCTAGCCAGTGAAATACTCGGCAAGCTGCTGCGTTACAAGATTATTGTGTGGCCTTTGGCAACTTAAGGGTGGGCTGTTTTGATAACTGTTTCTTTCCCTACACCTCGAAGCTTTGGAACCCTCAACCCTTCCAATAATTATGACCAGGCATATTTAAAAAGACGGAGTTTTCACTTCCTCGAAAATTCGTAAATACCTTTCCTTGTCTCTTCCTTTTCTCTTTCATCAACCTATCTTTATTTCAGTTAAGTCTCGGCCTTCATGTGGAAGTCTGTCCGTGACTGGAGCTTCCAACGTAAAAGCAGAAAAAAATCCAAACCAATTTACCACACCCTCTTCACCACACCTCTCTCTTACCCTATCGTTCCTTACTCGATCAACCCACCTCACACCAAGTGTTGGCCTCAAACATTTCATTTCGGACACACCCGCATTCCCTCGCACATCCTCGTCTACAGCCTATGCCTCGCACCCGTACGAAACCGTTGGGACTACCATCAAACACGCCCCCCGTCTCTGACCTCACTGATACTGCGCTGTCTTGCCACACACGCTCCTTAATGTGCCCAGGAGCTGAGCAAACCCTCTCCTTCCCCACCTT